>NC_086243.1:5842500-5935000 GCF_036321145.2 Pelmatolapia mariae | reverse complement strand
TCCTTACACTGCATGAATCCTTAATGATCCCTCCAGGGAGGCAACACAGTGCTAATAAGAATAGAGCCGAGTGCTGACACAAATATAGTAGCTACTGATGACCCAACACAAAAAAAACAAACAAAAAAACAAACAATGAACATAATTTTTTTACTACTAGTTGTTTGAAGCATAGCATCTGATGTGCATGTCAGGTTACTCTCTTTGCAATGCATTCATGCTGATGTGTAAGTGTAGAAGTCCACGTGTGTTACGCATGTGTGGATGGAGGAAATGTGTTTCTGATTATAAACTGAGGGACAAATGTCTGTGTGTGAATCTGTTTGGTGTCCCTCTCACCATGGGGACATCCTGTCCTGCCTCCTTCAGTTTATCTTTGACGCGGCGAGCGATGTCTCGGAGGTAAGGCAGCGAGAACTCTTTAAACTCTGCAGGTCCCAGAATGCCGGCGTGGGACTCAAACACCTGCAGTGCCTGAAAAACCACACAAGAATTGTGTGAATGGTGACAGTGACATTTGTGAGTGACAGAAGACGTCACTGTTATAAACACTGGGATTTCACAGGTGCAGCGCCCAGCAGTGGGGTTAAAAAAAAAATAAAAGAAAAAAGGAAATATAACACTTTGTTTTAACATTTCACTTACAACTTCAAATCCCTTCAACTTAAGTATTTTTCTGCCGTATTATGTAGAATATATGCATTAAAATAACCTGAAAGGCGACCGTGCTGGCCACTTTTCTTTTTAAACATTTTCTGTCTCAGCGTGTCTGACTGACATCCCTCCCACTCACAGCAGTGATGACAACACTTCAATTTACGTCACTGTTGCCAGTTAACCGACTTTGTTGCTACATTCAAAGACTTGTCATACTTCTTCAGTACTTTTTCTTCTTTTGTAAAAAAAAAAAAAAAAAAAAAAAAGCACTTCGTTCAAGCAAGCACACAGACACGGAGCTCTGTCGCTGTCTCAGACTGGACACATAAGTCTGCATTACACTGACACATACTGATTAATGAGACAGTTAAAAGAAAGGCGTCTTTGAGTAATATAGATGGTGCTGTTACGTCAGTTCAATCCAGTTTTATTCATGCAGCATCAGTTCTCAAGAAAAAAAATCCCCTCAAGGTATTTTAAGACGAAGATTGTGCAATATTAACCATCATATGATCTGCTATGACCAATACTTGTTGACAGTGGGGAGGAAGAACTCCCTTTTAACGGGAAGAAACCTCTTGCAGAACGAAGGCACCGGGGAGGGGCAGCCATCTGCCACGATCGATTGGCTAGGTGACGGGGAAAGGGGAAAAAAGGGAGCATAGGGAGAGAGGACCACACACCCACACAATTGTTTATGTACTGTACAAATACTGAAAATTGCAGGATTGGGTAAACTTACTGGAATAATTTGTGCTGCCTCAGCTGTATTTTGCACTGACATAGAGATTAGTTCACTTCCATAAGGCGTGTGTTCTACTGTCAGCATTTATTTATGTCCTTGACTCAAACATATATGACTTACACTGACTCTGTCCTTTCAAATTTTTTATTTATTACATCTTTTCTTTTTTCAAGGGAAACTAAAATAAGCTAAAGGAAAAAAAAAAGATTTATATCAAGTGACATCATAATGGAGGAAGTCTGTTTAGACACAGAAAGCAAGGAAGTCTGACCTGAGCTCCAGCTGCCACTTGTCCTAGCAGATACTCCACGATCACATCTGTCAGCATCTTCAGCAGCATGTGGCTGGCTTCGGGGTGCTGATACAGCCAGCGCTTTGCCTTAGAGTGAGTGTTGGAGCCTCCACCTTCTATCATGTAGGACATGAGCGTCCACTGTGGAGGAACAGAGAGCGGTTAGAATATTGAAGCATTATTTTCTATAAATGTTTAAACATGTGCGCGCCTAACCGGAGCCCCGCTGAATCCTATTAGTGGCACTTTGCCCTCGATTTTGTGTCGGGTCAGTGTGATGGCTCTGAAGACATAGCCCAGCTCTTTGTCAGTGTCCACTTTGACCTGCACCCGCTGCAGGTCCTCTGGCTCCTTCAGAGGTTCTGGAAATGTTGGACCTTTACCTGCAACCATCTGGACATCCATACCCATGGCCTGGAGGGAGGAAGAAGAAACAAAGACTCATTTCAAACCAAACCAGTTAATATATCTGCTTTCTGTATTACTTATTATCTTCAGGATGCAGGTGGGCTGGAACCTATCAAAGTAAACACTGGGCCAAAACGTGGAGTACAACGTGTCCAGTCCATCACAGGGCCTCATTTTATTTATGATGTGTTCACAACATAAGCCATCCAAAGGCTCTTTATATTGTAAGACATATTTAAGAGGGTAACCCAACTATTAACTGATGTTCTAAGAAAAAAATAATAGCAAGCGTGGGGAGGAAGAACTCCCAGCTAACAGGAAGAAGGCTTTGAGTATAAAGGAAGGATCAGGGAGGGGCACAGCTGTACAGAGAATGATTGGAAAACAGATTCAGGAGACCTGAATAGATGAAAAAGATATCTTGTTATTTAATTAATTAATCAAGTCATCAAAAGAGTTATTTTGTCAAAAACATTTTGAGACATTGTGGAGGAACACAGCAAAGAATGTGGAAAAAGTTATTATTAGTTTCTCTATTTCTTCCACAGAATGTCTTTTGTACAGTCACCCTCCCCTCACCCCCAACCAGTCTGAGCCTGGTTCTGCTGGAAGTTTTGTCCTGTTAAAAAGGGAGTTTTTCTTTCCCACTGTCGCCAAGTGCTGGTCATAGGGGGTAATCTGGTTGTTGGGGGTTTTGAACCGAACTGAAAAATTAATACTTAATACTTGACTAATGGTAATTTGTTAAATTAACAATTAATACATGTGGACATCACATACATGTATTACATCAATACATAGCCATTTGTAACCACACATGAAAATTCTTCTCATTCCTCAAGACATAGCAGACACTGGTTGTGCTGTATGTCAGAGGTTATTTAAATATTAATAAACGTCAAAACCCTAAACACACTTTCTACTCACAAAATGTATATTTTTCTGATTACAGAAAACCTCTTTTACTTTACATCTGACAAAAATATAGCAAAAGATTAGCTGTAAACATTTTATACATGCTAGCAATGGAGCCTGGTCTGAACAGACTTACCTGTGGGACAACTAGGATATCAGAGAAGATTATGGCAGCATCAAAGGGAAAACGTCTCAGAGGCTGGAAGTGGGGGGGAAAAAGGAAAAAATTGGGCTAAGTTATTCTTGTTTTTCTTGTTGGTACCCTGTGGGTGGTGTAACAACCACTCCATCATCTCACACCACATAATGGTGTTGCTGACTTGATGTTAACACTGTGAAATTAGATTTTTTTTCTCCCCCCTGCGAATCCAGGTCTGTACCTGCAGAGTGAGCTCACAGCAAGCCTCTGGTGACTGACATGTCTCAAAAAAGTCCTTCCCTGCTCTGGACTCACGGAACTCTGCAGATTAGAGTCAACAAAACACTACAGATCAGCATTAAGACTCAATAACAGGGAGTTAGTGGTCATTAGGGATGTGAATCTCATGCTTATGGTCATGCAGAAAGTGAAATACTACAATATGAAACCTGAAAACATGATCACGAATATTAACCCTGGAGAATCCATGGGGTCAGATCCGACCCCATTGGTTTTCTAGGGAAACCATGGGGTCAAATTTGACCCCATGGGTTCTCCAGGGTTAAGGGTAATCAGTGGAGCACATTTGATAGTACAGTACTATTATTCATGTCAGAAACAAGAGACGAAAGAACTGATCTGAAGCCTGTACCTGGTAGATATCTGCCAGCCTGTCTCATACACCAGACTGGGACATGTTCGGTTTCCTCTCCTCGTGCCGCTCTCAGGAATGTGTCGTTCTTTAGCTGAGGAAAGTCTTTGGGGCTGGGTAGAAAGCACTTCATGTTAGAATCGGTGTTTTCTCTGACCAGGTTAAGAAACACACCAGTTTGGCTGGATGTGTGGGGACATTCACCCGCTGACTCTTCTTATTTACACTGATTATGCAACATTTTAGTGTAGACAAATAATACAAATTTAGACAGAATTTTAAGATATTTGCGGCATGGCCAGAGCACACTGGCAATTTCAATTTATATTACATAGTTGAGGGAATGGAGCTTAGCTAATAGTGTCCTAACCTCTTTACAATACAGCCGCAAACTTATCTAAAAATAAAGGCCCACCCTTCCCTTTCCCCTGCAATCACTCTGGGCATCCAGCTGAAGGGCATTCACCAAAAGAGTGCTCTCTTATCTTCTCCCAGCAGGAGAAACGACAGTTAAATACAGGAGCGCTTAGGATGGATCAGTAATGTATCACAACCTTAATCTAATTCAGACTCTGACATGAAACTGTTAGACGGACCACAAAAACATTTCACAGATAGCCAATTATGTTTAGTTTGCTTCACTTCACTTTAAAAGGTGCAAGTCTGCTGTTAGACTCTTCTTAAGAATTAAACGTGTGGGTTATAAAAACACACTATCAGAGTTTGTCATGGATTCTGCATGGGATAATTTAGGAAACCCTGGCTTTCTCGGAGTTGAAGCTAGTTAAATAGAACAAACCAAAAAGATTAATAAGACTTTTACATTATTAGCTATGCCGAATTTATCAGACGATCCACAGAATTTGCTTAAAGCACTAATTCATGTTGCAAAATAAGTTCATCTCTAAATATGAACAAGAGATTATTAGACTGCTGGATTTCTGAATGAGTTTTTTTTTTGTTTGTTTTTTTGTAAGAGGAAGCGACTTCGCTCTGGCATTGGATTACGTAGCTTTAAGGAATGAGGCCTGTGTTTCTATAACTGACCCATAATAGGAAGAAATGTTTCATAACAATGACAACGGGGGATTTCAACCATCAAACGGGGGCTAAACAGCCAAAATGCTAACCTTAAATGTAACAATGTAACAAGCGGCAGTTTGTTTCGAGAAACAAAGAAGGAAGTACTCACAGGATTAAATCGTTCTTGCTCATGTTGGCGGTGCTGAGGATGGGACAACCTTTCAGAAACTCCTCTGTCTCTCTGCGGGGATGTCAGTTGTAACCTGCTGCTCCTCAACTGTCATTTAAACCCCGCTCGCATGGACACAATCTTCTATCAGCTGCTACAGCGCTGTGGGCGCGGCCATCTTGAAAAACCACGTGACCATAGCAGGAAACGAGATGACGCTTCAAAATAATAGTCGTTTTCTATATTTAGTCGTTATCTACATTTTGTTCCCTTAAACGTCAGTACAGTTTGTATCATCACCATCATTATTATCATCAGTAGTAGTAGTAGTAGTAATTCTCCTTCTTTTCACCTTTGTGTTACTTCAGGAAAGAAAAAAAACTTATCGAGGTACAGTACTTACGTTTGACAAGCACATATAGAATTAATTAACTGAATTATAATTGAATATATTAATTCTCTAATTTTATGAATTCATTAGAGTGTATAAATTTGCCACCAAGGAAACAAAGCTACCTGCTGCCTTTATTAAAGCTCTTTTCACGTTTGTACAAAGGCATCCAATACAGCATAAAAATTACTGCACTTTATTTATTAAAAAAAGAAACATAAATCTCCTTTTAATAACAAAGCCCATTTGAAATGATGATGTGATGAAGAAAAAAACAGAAGAAAGAGCTAGAGCACTTCAATATGAAGTGGGGCATCAACAAGTCTCTGAAACAGTAAGCAACAAAAACAAGATAACGGGTGTTTTAATTTAGTAAGAGCAGCTTGTGAAGAAGTAAGTTCTCATGCTAAAATAAAAATGCAAAGTAATCATAATCGTCATGTAAATATTTTTGAAGAGAGTGGTATGGCTGAGTAAAAATGTGTATATTCATTTACCATTTCTTCTTGTAAAGTAATTAAAATTTATGAAAAATCAATGCTCAAAAACTCTTAGAAACTCATCGCTATCGCTTGTAAATCCAAAATATCACCACTTAAAATTTGCACTGCGTGAAAAGTGTGTTCTTAACCTACATATCATTGCTTCACAAATTCTTTGTATAACGCCTGCTGTTTGTTCAGTCACTCTCACAAACACCCTAATCATTTAAACACTTATTAACAAGACTCCAGTGTCAAAAGTAAAAATAATATGATACAATTTTACTTCTATTTCTATTCCTGTGTTCATGTTTTTGTAAAATTCCTCCAGATCACCGAGGCTTAACTGCACAAAACCTCATATTTACACACCCTAAAAATCTGCAGTAAACTATATTCTGGAACATGCAAACTATATTTTGTCCACTGTGAATATATCACACAGCTTACTGCAGAATGTATCATATACGCATGAATATAAACATAGAAAATACAATCACATATCTACAGTAGGTCCAAACATAAAGCTATTTACAAGCTGTTTGCATTATGTGCCAAAAGTCTCTCCAGTTTTGTCTCCATCTACAGCTGTTGCTGGTACTGTCCCTCTGTGGCGGTGTAGAAGTCATCCAGGACACTCTGTAGGTAGTCAAATGTGGGCCTGTCTTCAGGTCTGTTCTTCCAACAGGACATCATGATATCGTACAGCTCAGTGGGACAGTTGTCGGGCCGAGGCATCCTGTAGCCGCGCTGTATCGAGGACATCACCTCTCCTTTAGTCATGCCTGCAGACACCAAATTAGTGTAAATACTGCTGGAAAGGCTTCCAATGAGAACCTTTTTGTACTGGCAGTCACATTCTCAACCTGAAGTAGAACACAAAAGTCACCAGCAGAGGGCAGTCTTTCTCAGCATAACGCCTTACTGCTTAGTGAGGCTGGGTCATAAAAGTTATGGTTACAGTTAGCTGTGTCAGGGGAGAGGTTTATGAAGTTCAGAACAGTATAATACAATAAATACATCAACAGAAACACTTCACTCAGTCATGTAGAGACCTGAGTCTCGACAAACATATACCAGAGTCTCAATAAACATTGGCTTGTGATGCCTATGTGTTTACAGGGTCCAACAAAGGGACTAAATTTAAATGATTTCCTGAATACATTTTATAAGTGCACAATGATTTAAATTAGCTTTCTTTTTTTCTGAGTACTAGTTTGCATTATTTTTAGTTATTTCAAGTCCTTTTTTACAAGTAGTATCAGCTTTTAGTTTCGCTTCATTCATCTGTAATAACCATAAATGAATAAATATTACTTGTAAAACATACCTAATACAAACGGTTCTCCATCTGAACTCTGTATTGTTAGAATTTCCATCATATTATTGAACCCAATATTTTAATTTAATAGGTCAAGGCCCTTTAATCCATGACAATGCATTACATTTTATATAGTCATGATAAAAAGACTAAGGTTTTACATACCAGGACATAATAAAAACTAACCTGGTTATCAGCAGGTCTTAAAGTTAGGTAAACTCAAGTGCGGAAGAAGAGCAAAGCATGACACCATGTCATTATTTATTTACCAAAAACTAAAATGCACAAGCAGTTATCAACAGCGCTGCGGTTAATATTTACCTGGGTAAGGGATTTTCCCGTAGGTGATAATCTCATAGAGCAGGACTCCGAATGACCACATGTCAGATTTGATGGTGAAGGTGCCATAGTTAATAGCCTCTGGAGCAGTCCACTTGATGGGGAATTTGGCTCCTGTGGAATGCACACACAAACAGTCATTGTGAAATTGTGAAATTATAATTCTATTATTCCCTCACACAATCCCAAAGATCACCTGTTCTGTTTTTGTAAATGAGGGTTTAGATTCTATCTGTGTAGCTGGATTTATTTCAAAACGTCTATTGCAAATAGTTTCAGCATCCTGGGTCCAGATCAGTGATCACACGGGTTTCATAAGGTTTCATAGGTCACTTGAGAAATAGCATTCAGACACTTCCTCGCGCACTGTACTGCACAGTTGTTTTAATTTGAAAAAGATGAACTATGAATGAATTGTTTCCCCACAATTAAAAAGGCCAAAACAAGTTTTTGAAAAATTCCCACCATATATGTTAAAAGTTAAGTAAAGTCATCGATGACATGGTGGTAGAGTGGTTAGCATTGTTGCCTGATTCTCCTTTCATAAACGAAGAACTCCACGTCCTCAGTGTTTCATTGATTACATTGCACAGACTCTTTTGGTAAATCCTTTCTTCATTATATTAGAAGGGATTCACTCAATACAATGCACACGACAAGCATCTGCCATCTTTCCACAAAAATTCTACTGCATTTCACTCTTGCCTTGGCTATAGTGAAATGGTCATCACCATGCTAAATGGCAAACTGACATCCAAGTCTCAGGTTTCTGAACTCTGCAGGATGTTTCTTCAGAATGTCTGCTGTTTACCACACTTTGTGTTTTTGCTGCCTAAACACTTCACTCTGTTTCAGCTGACGACAGAATCTTTATCTCATCCTTTTGTAATTCTTGAAATGCACTGTAGGAAAAAAGGCAGGGTGTGGGCTGTCTTTAACTCACTCTGGCTTCTGTCTAGCTGCTCTGCCATACGGTTCCCTTATCTATGAAAAAGATTTCTAAAGCTCAGCTGCAGAAGCAGCCCAGTTCTCGGTCACCTCCCTGACCACGCCTAAGACTGACACTTTATTGCTGAAGTACACAATTTGAGCACTCTCAGAATAACCCTGTTCATTCCAAATGTTTGAAATGTCACAATCACTAAATGGTCAGTGTTTTGGAAATGGTGGTTTACCCCACACATCAGTCTCCTAGTTTGGTTCCTGTCCTCCACTGTCCTCCAGTTCGTGGCATGTTACAGGTGTGAAATCAAAACCATACTGCGTAGGTATAAACTTAATGAGGAGACAATTCAGTTTTCCAAAATTTGACTGAAAATAGCTCTAAATCTATGTTTAATTTTTGACATTTTATTTATTTATTTTTTCTAATCGAATGACGGGGAAATGTTGGCTGTACCAAAAGGACTCCCTGCTTCATTTTAACCTTGTGGGAGTGTGAAAGGAGGTAGTGTAGTTTGGGGGCATCAGAGGTATTGGTCACTGTGGTGTGATTTCAGTGAGACAAAAATGGAGCGACTGGTACATGAAACCAAAAGTGTCTGATTCGACATAAATCTTTGCGGGTGCTTCCACTTCTCAAAAGGGGCTTTTTGTTTCACTATGTCACAAGCATCAAGCCAGGGTAGTGTCTCGTTTGTGCTGGGAAAGCCCCCTTCCACAGAAAAAGTGGAGACGTGTTCAAATTCTCATACACGCACACACATACACATAGACACAAACATACACGCACATTCACATATATGCGCAATCACACATACCCATACATACACACATACACACTTACCCTCTCTGGCGGAGTACTCGTTATCCTCAATGATTCTCGCCAAGCCAAAATCTGCTATTTTACAGAGCAGGCTCTCAGACACCAGGACATTAGCCGCCCTGAGGTCTCTGTGAATATAATTCTTCTTCTCAATGTACGCCATGCCCTCTGCTATCTGCAACAGAAGGTGTGTAGTCTTAAGCATAAGAGTGAAAGGGAAAAAAATCAAAACCTACATAAAACAGAAGAAATGTGAAAGAAAAATAATCACCCCTGTTACAAGCAATTACAAGCAAATAATAACAATCTGTTATTAGATTATGTGGATGGATGGATGGATGGATGGATGGATGGATGGATGGACACTGCCAGTGTGATGGTGGGACAGAACAACCTCATGTTTGAAATAAGAAAGTTTCTTGGAGAAGTGAAAATATGAAGGATTCACAGTAGTGAGCAGTGATGTCACAAAGAAGCGTATTGGTGTAATCACCTGTGCAGAGAAATCAATGAGCTTGGGCAGCTGCAGTCTGCATCCTGTGTCGCTCTTTAAAAAGTCTAGCAGGCTCCCTAAAGACGAGACAGAACAGAAAACAGCGTCAGTGCTTTGCATGTCTGCATCTATGCCTACACTGGAGTGTTGACTCTGTGATTATAGGCCACAAAATTTCATAATAACCAGTTCAGTTTTTTCTAAAGACTTTTGACATTCACCGTTTGCCATGAATTCAGTGATGATGTAGATGGGTTCTGTCTTGGTGACAACAGCGTAGAGCCGCACCAGCCTGTCGTGCTGCAGAGTCTTCATCACGTTGGCTTCGTCCAAAAAAGCTTCAACCGTCATGGTTCCCGGCTTCAGCGTCTTCACTGCCACTTTGGTTGTGTTGCTGTAGTATGCTGAGTGGAGAACGTGAAGAGTAAGCACGGGGAAAGAAGAACTTTAAAGCATGACATGCTCTGCTACGTGGGTTTGGACTGTTTTCAATGTTTCCCTGTGGAAACAAATACGTTTCCACAAACAGTTTTGAGGAAACTGAAACAACTACACCAAACAAATGCAAATTAAAGGAAAGAACGGGAAGGAAAACACTGTGTTTACTGTTTAAAGTTCAGTGACAGGTGAGAAAAATATGCCATGTTGTCAAAAGCTGACCACCGATGCATGACTGGACACATTTGTTTGCATGTTACAATGTTTGTAAAGGTGGATTTTTGTTTCCATTTTAAGCTGGTTTCAGTTATGATGTAATCCAGCACATCTGTAAATGAATATTCCACAAAACTGCATAAAGGAAACAAGAATCCTCGGAACAAATGTTGGGATCTGCTGCTACTCATAAAACTGCATTTCCTTATATAGCCACTCAGTGTCATTATGAAGTCAGGCATGATACCCTTTCCATCCGTTAAACACCCTGGTGGTAATTCAGGTAGGTGTGACCTGAATACACCACATAACCTCAGCACGGTGACGTTATCGTCACTTTTTTTGTGTTTTATTTGGGGGGCAACACATGTAACATAAATAGTTGTATGTGTTGAAGTTCCACTAAAGTGTGAACTCTCAACAGCTAAAAGTGGGACCAAAAAGAAGAAATGCACACCCTTTACAGCGATACTTCTGGGCCACAACAAAAAAAACAACTGTTGTTTCCCCTTCACGTCTACTGAAGCCTGTCTGACTGATAAATTCTGTCACACAGGACACGGCAGATCTGGAGTCCGTCTGTTAGCTGTACCTCGGATTCAGGAGCAAAGTGTTTAAAGCAGGGGCCTCAAACTCCAGTCCTTGGGGGCCTGTGTCCTGCAACTTTTCCATGTGTACCTGCTGCAACACACCTGAATACAATTAGTAGGTCATTAGCAAGACTCTATAGAACTTGACTGCATGCTGAGGTGGCAACTCAGCCATTTGATTCATGTTACAGCAGCTCATGAGTGAATGAACATAGTGCAATAAAAGTACTTTTAGAAGTACATTTTTCCAAAAACTCACACTTACTTAAATTTACATTAGTAGAGTTAGGGGTTGCCACTTCAGCATGCAGTCAAGTTCTATACTCTTGATAATAATAATTTCCCCCAGGGATCAATAAAGTATTCTGATTCTGATTCTGATTCTAATTTTATTCAGGTGTGTTGCAACAGGGACACATGGAAAAGTTGCAGGACACCGGCCCTCGAGGACTGGAGTTTGAGACCCCTGGTTTAAGCCCTTCATATTAAGTCCAAACATACTAGGGTGGTTAAACTCAATTCATTTAAATTCAATTCAGTTCAGTTCAATTCAATTCGACTCAGTTTTATCTAAATAGCATCAAATCACAACAACAGTTGCTTCAAGGTGCTTAATATTGTAAGGTAAAGACCCTGCTAATTTATGGTATCCATCTATTTTCTTTCATTTGTCCAGTTTGGGCCCAGTTTGGGTGAGAAACGTGGTTCCCCCCTGGACGGGTTGTCAGTCTGCCACCGGGCTAACACAGAGAGACAGACACCCACACTACAGCCAATTTTAGTCTTTTTATCAAATTTGTTTTTTTTGCCGTGGACAGTAGATTTCAATCATGAGCGCGCGCACACACACACATACACACACACACTCATCATACAAAACCTCTGAAGTTTCAAAATCATCAGCACAGCTGCAGGGTGGAAAATAGGTTAAATGTCGCACATGAGGAAGGGAAATTGTTGTACTAATTATTTTTACATTGGAAGTATATATTATCTGTCACCCAGATTGAAAGTTGCATAACTTTTATTCAGATCCTGGCAGGTGCAGTAACATATCTGCATTAGATAATGCAACTGCTGTGCAAATTCCATTGCATTCATTATTTATTCATGACTTGTTGGCAGAGCTATTCTAAAGATCCTTTGGGCCATCCTTGGGTCAGGTTGTGTTAGCTTTGTTCCCTTCGAGTTATAAAATCCTGACAAAAACCTCATTTTTGTGACTTTGGTTCAAGAACAAAGGAAAAGTTGTTGCCTTACATAATGATAATAATAATATGATTTATGAGTTGATTGAATGTCACATTGTAGCGTGGAAACTGCATACAGTACGTCAGTTTGAATGCAAAGATGTAAGGTGAGTTGTGGCTTGTTTGAACTCTTATTATAACTCCCTCTGTGTATAATTCACAGTTTTATTGTTTCAGAGTCAGTTATGGATGTACTGCCAACTGGTAAATTTAGTCAGGGGAGTTTCTGTAATGGTAGCACTTGCTTGTTTTTTGTTTTTTTGGGTTTTTTTTTACACAATTTTGTTGTACATGTACAATGACAATAAAGTGCTATTCTATTCTATTCTATTCTATTCTATTCTATCCTATTCTATTATCCCAGACCTCAGTCCAAACCACAGTGAATACACCTCTATAAATTCATCACGTGTAGCTTTTTGAATCTAATTGTAAAGATGCTGTTAGTGATGTCAGACACAGTTGTCGTCGTTGAAGTGAAAATTATACCTCGAAGTATTGACGTAACTATCACATCATTTCCCACTAACAGAGACGGCACAAATGGCAACAGACTTGTTCTCACATACTTCTCCTTACATTTAACGAAGTGAAAAAGCAGTTGGGTAAGTCAGAAGCCACAAAAAACAAAAAATCTTTGAAAAAAGCGCTTAAAAGCCGTAAAACAAAGTCAGCGGCGGGTTATATTTAGGTTTGTTCATAAAACTGTGCAATAAAAGCTTCTCTGCGGTAGAGCTTTTTACAAATCATATGCATATATTTGTTTGTGATCATTCCTCTGAAACCTCAGACTCAAATCACCCCGCGGACTCAAACATTTCCTCCACAGACGACAACACTCATCGACACATGAATGGGATGGTCTGAGCCCAGAGGCAGACATGCAGGCGGTCGAGGTTTTGGGGGTTTTTTGTAACAGAGCGCGGTCCTGTACCTCATGGACAACAAAAGTAGGAAGTCATTTTTGTTTTAATTAGAGGGAAATGGAACTTCCTTGTACCGCTCACTTCCCTGCGTCTGTGTTTACTGTAAATGATAGAAGGGAATTAGAAATCTTGTTCCTTCATAAAGGAGCTCATAAAAAGATATGCTCCCTTGTTACTTATCTGCTGTCTCCCAGTCTTTGATTTTCTCTTGTCAAGTGCCAAATCCGTGTTAGCTGCCACTTACAGGCCGGCCGCCTTCTCGGAAATAACGCTGGGAATGTCATAGAATTCATGAGGTAATAATTTACCAGTGATAAAAGGCCACATGCCCTACCTCTTGTGCTCTTTGTGAAACAATACTCTCGTGTATCTTAAAGGGACCTCGTTGTGGTCTTTATTTGAAGGGCTAGAGTGGTAAAAATCATTGTGCGTTCCCTTTCTTTGGCAATTACTTCCCTTGTCAACTCTTGGACATAAAAGTCATTTCTACTCACCCATCCAGACTTCTCCAAACTGGCCTGCTCCAAGTTTCTTCACCATCTTAATAGAGTCTTTGGATATCTCCCAGGCATCCTTATCCCAAGGTTTCTGAGCTTTGGGTTTTGCACAAGGACGCTCAAGTTTACGGCACAGGCCATCCGGTTTGTCTGGAAGGCACACACACAAACAGTGCTCAGTCTTCCTAATCAATAACATAGCATGTGTTATCTTTTTGTAATGAGAAGATCAACATTGTTCTCTGATCAGCAAGTGTGGAGCAAAAGCTGGAAACCAATTAGCTTTGCTTTGCACAAACATAGGAAGCAGGTGGAGGGAGCAAAGCTGGCTCTTTTTGTCACTTGTTTCACATTATTAGGCAACAAGGAAGCACCCAAAGAAATCATACAGACATTTACATACAAAGCATAATTCTACATAAGGCCACAGCTTGTATGTTTCTAAAACCTGTTTATGTGGACTAAACAAACAGGATATATGAGGTTTATTAGAAGAGGTATGAGCACGCTACTGTGTGAAAAGGTTGTTAAGGAAGTTACTGTAAAAGTGGCTACAGTTTGCTGTTTTTCATCTGCAGTATTCAGTATTACTTTTAATAATAGATTATTTTTTATTTACAGTTTTTTTTACATTTATAGCATTATTAGGTTGCTTAATTTACATTATTATTACTTTATTTTTATTTGCAGTAATAAATAGTGAGTACTGTAAATGGCATTGCAGTAGAAATTCATCTTTTATTTTCCCATATAAAATAATATTTCACAGATACAACATTTTAGTGTGAAAACAGACTTTTGGCTGCACTGTACTCACTGTGATAGTGTTTAATCATGCTGCTAATATCCTGAAAGGAGATTTTAGGAGAGATGTAGCAGCCGCCATTATCCAGCATCCTGATCTTGTAATGTTTCACCGAGTCTGTTCCCTGGGCGTCCACATCTCTGATGGACAACGAGTAACTCCCTGTGGAAAAATCATGAAGAAAAAAAAAAAAGAGTGACTGGTGATTCATGATCATTCAAATCGAGCACACACAATGTCACAACTCCACGCTGCTGAATGTATGTCGGTATCTCAGAGCTACCATGGTAGCTGTACCTTTTGATGTTTCACTTTCTCTGATTAGATAAGCGCCTGGTTTGTTCGCTGGTGCCAGCAGCTGCCTCTCTGCATCCTTCCTTGTGATGTCCTTGAAAAACCAACTGCAGGGAACAAAAAACATAATAAATATTTGGTAACACACATAACGTTGATGCTGACTGCAAAAATGAATAATGTAATCTGAATAACATGAAGTAATATTAGGAAACAAGTACATACTCCTCTGTCTCCATGGTGTCAGCTTGGGCCACATAGTTGGACGGGATGAATCCCTCTTTGTTGTTTACCAGAGACTTCGCTTTCCACCACTCACCATGTCTGTCAGTTCATAAATATACATATACATTTTAGAACAATCATTTGCATTGACAGAGATGTTCTGAAAAGGTCTTGAAAGATGATTTTTTAAAATTAAATTCCATAATTTAACTTTGTGTAATTCCTATATTCAGAGAAATATTATTTCTGAACTGAAATGTTATTTTGTCTCATGGGCAAGTAATTTAGCCTGAAATACATTCACACAATGCAGAAACCTTTTATAAAACCTATATGACATTTTTTATAACAAAAGTTTTGCATTAACTGTTTAGTTTACAGTCATTTTCATACATCCTCAGCCTCAGCCTCATTTTCACAGGCTCAAAAGTTACTGGACATCACAGAGGAAGTAGACATAATACCTGAAATTGATTCACCAAGTTAAACTTTTATATTTTGTTGCTGTAATTTCAACTATGAGGCCAAAAGAGATGTCTTTGCAAGTGAGGGAGACCATCATTAGTCTGAAAAAACATAATAAGCCTATCCGAGAGATGGCACAAAACTTTAGCAATGGCTAAATCCCAAATTACAGTGCATGCTGAAAAGATTGTTCCCATGGTTAAGAAAAATAACTTCAACCTGACAACCAAGTCAAGAAGAACACGCGGTGAGGATATTTGTATTACTGTCATAGCCTGCAACTGAGAAATGGCTTTCTAAATGAAAATATAGAGGGTTCAGAACACTCAGGGAGTGTCACCGGTGGGCTAGATTAGGCTTGCCACAAAAGCTAAACAAAATTTGGACAGATGAAACCAAATATGGAGAAGGAAGGAACCAGGCCATGATTAAAAAGAATAAAAAGAAATTGTAGGATTTTTTGCTTTGAATTTTTTGAGTTAGTGAAGAGAGAAGCCATCTGACTGACTGGGGGAGAGGAGAGGGAGACAGGGGGCCTGAAAGCTGAAGGCTTTGCCTCCCATTCTACTTTTAAATATTCTAAGAACCACAATAAAGTGCTGTACTGGGATGATGTGGTACAATGAGGTCTTTAACATAAGACAGGACCTGATCGTCCAGCACTTTCTATGTGAGGAGAAGAATTTTAGATCGGATTCTGAATTAAACACAGAGCCAATGAAGAGAAGCCAATACGGGAGAAATACGCTCTCGCTTTCTAGCCCCTGATTAAAAATCCAGACTACAAAGGATTTTTATTCAAATAGTAAAAAAAATCTTTATATATAAAATGATGTCAGTTTGTCTATCTAAAACTGGGGGGCTATATATAAAAGTGGACGTGATTCTTGCCATTTGTAGAAATGATGATGCATTTTCTGAGAATGAATCAGTGTACCATAAATACCAGACACTCACTCTTCTAGAATTTTCATCTTTTCTCCCTTCTTGAATCCTAAGTCATCGGGATGTGCAGCTTCATATGGGAAAAGGGCAATCACTATTTTACCCACCCCCTTTTGTTCTGAAATAGGAAAGAGAAAATTGTCATCATTTAACACATGCAAATAGGCTCATAGATCAATACAAAGGTTGTGCTATTTTTAAACTATGTAAAGACACGGGGACAACATATACAGAAATGTCAGACAGAAGCAATTATAGGGCATGCACCTAGCTTATCAGTTTACTCAACCTACTTATAAGTAGCTGTAGTCTCAATCAGTAATGACTAATGATAACTTTATGTTTAAATTGCAACTTAGTTGGATGTACTCAAACACCTTTGTGTACATTGCTAAGTTAAAAGAGTTTCAATATAATGCGGAAAATTACATGGTTTACACGTCAAATGTAGTGACTAGCCTTCCTATAAGGATCTCTTTTCTAAATAAAAACTATCATAACTAAGATTACTTTCTATTTTAACCTATACTCATATATTTGACTGGTTTATTTATTCTAAAGTTTAGCTTTGAAAGCTAATTTTCTTAGTAAATTTGCTAAATTGGTAAATAAACCTTGAATCAGTCAAAATTTGCTGGTAAAGTGGTGAAATCTCAAAATGGATCGAAGTTAAAAAACTAACAAAAGAAGATGAGGATTTTGTCTTCATGACTATGAGGATTTCTGGGGCCTAACTGTTTCAGTATACATACTTTGAGGTGAGTGAATTCCATATTACTACGTACGGTATAGTAGTACGAAACAATGAACAGACAGCAGATAAATAAACAGAAAGCAAGGAAGAAAGGGTTGTACCCTCCATTTTTTGGAACACCTGACCCGGTAACAGGGAGTTATTCTGCAAAAGGAAACAATATTAAAGTTACACAGTGTCTTTCTATCGTCATTACTTCCATTATTTTAAGGCAGACATCATTTACATACAGATTTTTGCACAGACTTTTGTCATTTCCTTGTAATAGATGTCATCATTAGCAAATGAGAAATTCTATTAGGCAGGAAACATTGAGCAACTTTTTTCAAAAACAAAAAGAAAGGTCATATCTTTGATGCAATATGTAAAGAAAACTGAATCCGTCTGTTCTTCATTTACAATAATGAAGAACAAACCAAATGACGATTATAAGTCAATTTTTGATTGAATGAAAACAACAGCATGCTTTCCATTTATGATTTGAGTTTTTGTTATCTAACGATTTTGGTGCTGTTAACACTCAACCACACTTGAGATTGAGTGTAAGGTCCACCCCAGTCTTACTACTTGCCGTGTTGACTTTTGGATTAAAGGTGGGGTCTCTAACATAGCGTGACTGTTCAGAATGCACAGCGTGTTGGCCCATTTTTTGGTCCACACCTCCGCTCAGACCTTGATTTAGCGTGGATTTCATGCAGCCCATTCTGTCTGCACGAGGAAGTGAGAAAAAGGAAGAAAGAAGAGAGCTGTTACAAATATACCATTTACACCTGCTGAAAAAACATAATGTGTATAAAAAGTGTGGCAGCAGACACCTGTGACTTTTCAGTTCTTACATGTGAAAATAAAGATCCAAACTGGTGTCATGTTTCCAGTGTTATTTATAAGTTCAACATAAAGGGGAAGATAACAAGAAGCGATAATAAGAAGTTGTTTCACAAAAACAAACTGCTGCACATGTGCAAATGTAACTGTAATAACTCCACGGCAGACCCGAACCTCGGTTTCATGCTTTTCAGCATCTTTATTATCACCGTTGCTGTCCTTGCACGCGGCTGCAGCTTTGCAGCTCGCAGTCACACACACTAACAACAACCACATCAGGACCTATAAGTGAATGTGGCGTGATTGCTCATGCTGTCCAGCTGCGTCCGCCTCCCTCGCAGCTGCACCATACCACTGACTGTACTGACTTTTATACTGGCACTCTGATTTACATCTTATGGGAATGTCACAGGAAAGGTGCAGCACCACTTTACCAGATATAATAATAAAGATGGCGACCTCTAACTGGATTGTTAACATAATAGGGGTGCAAAGGTATGCATTGCAGAGTAATACTCTTTCTATCATACATCAAAAGGTGTAAACAAAAAAAAACTTTTATCATATTTATATGGGGAAGTATTTCCAGTACAATGGGTGTTTTTTTCACCATTTTGCTCAAAACACAGATTGTTCTGTCTACAATGCGTTTTAATTTCTTGCTCTGTTTTTAGGGATGTTTCAGTGACCAAGTGAGCTGCTGCTGTCTTTGCAACTTTCAGGAAAAGAGCTTTCAGTAAAAACGAGAAGCAGCAGGGAGGATCTGATGATGCAGTGTAGCCAAAATAGACTTGAATGAGACATTCTGCTACTTCTGCCTCTATATCCATAGCATTAGCGTCTTACAAGACCTGATGAGGTTTTACATGCACAGGTTCTGGACTAAGCACACACCGCTTTGTATCATTTATATCAGACCTGAGTGGGTTTAAAATACATATAAGTCCAAAATGCATATCTTCATTTGTGAGCTTTGAATGCAAGCTTCAAGCTTCTGGCAGAGCCAAGCTAGCTCTTTCACCATTAAAGCTTATGCTAAGCTAGACTAATGACTTGCTGGATTCAGCTTTATATTTAACAAGATTACAACTAGTAACAGTCTTTTAATCTAACTTTCAGCAACACCATGGTAACCAATGTTTCTGGTAGTCTAAATGTCATTAGCCATGGCACTTCTCACAAAAACTCTAATATTTCAGGTGAAAAATTTTACGTTTTGCACCAGATCTGGGTGTTACTGCTGTAACTCAACAAAGATTCAATAAAAATGGGAATGTCTCAAAGTAGTTCTTTAGAAAAAAATATGTCGCAATGTCACTGCTACTTCCCTGTATTCTGACATGGCTGCAATTTATCCAATGCTGGTTTCTGTTCAGGGAAATCAAACACGTACGTGTTTGCTGCATTGTTTTTTCTTATTTTGACTTTTGTGTGGGTGGCTGTCTGCTAACCAGCATGAAGCCCACCGCCACCAATGTGCACTTGCTTTCTACATGCACACATACTGACCACATGCCCACAAAGATGACAAAGTCGCAAAGAAAAAAACCCAACAACTTTTTAACTGGTGATGTTGGTATTTATAAGAGAGAGGTGTTATAAGTTTCAAAATGTATAAAAGTCAAAAACATTAAAAAATATGTATCTCCTATATTATAGTTTTAAGGACAAACAAAGTGACATTTGTACCTTGATTTTAACAATGAAAATATTTTACAAAGGTAATGTGTGAACATAAAAAGGATTTTTATATAAGAGTCTATGAGGACAAGATGCTCTCAACAGTGAGGACAATTAAAACTAAACATCCTATGAGCGTGAGAAACACCACCTTTAAAACCTTTTACACTTAGATTGTCAAGCAATGTGGCTTAAAAGCACAAAAACATAAAGCACTAAAATTAAACCAGGTCAAATAAACTTTGAGTGCTTCCCTACAGGGAAAAAAAGGGGGAAAAAAGAACAAAGCATGTTGCTGTAGAGCAGAAGTGGACGTTGGTTTTTAACACCTGTTATTCAAAGTATAACGGAAAAATAAATAAATAAAAAGCTTCTGTCCTTCTCCAGGAAATTAGTGCACAGCTGAACCGCAGAGAAAAAGGGAACATGTTCAACTAGTCCTGTAGGTCAGCAAATAGCCTTTTAAAATTTTCCAAAAGCTAGAACAGAAGTTCTAAGGAGATGCGATATTCTTTGGTGAATTGTGTCAGGACAATCAGAAAATAAAACAGGACGAAACAAGAAAGAAAACCCCCACAAAAAATGAATTAGCGTGGGTTGTTTTTTTAGTGCTAGCTAACATGCTCTATCATGCTGGCACTAACATGTTGATTTTTAGTCACCTTTAGCATATGGTAGCATGCTAATGTACGTATGCTAATTGGAGAAAGCACTGCTTAGGCTGGCAGAAATATTATTAGGTTATTATATTGAGGCATATTAGGTTTTCGACCAAGCCAAAGAGCTTAAAGGAAATTTTGACTTGATAACATTACTATCAGTAATAGTAAATTAGTACATGTTAGGGAAAAAATATGACAAATCCCAGCAACAGGGTTCATCTGGAGGGGAACATGAACAACTGTTGAAATATTTGATCTGATACCAAAGTTTTTCTTTAGCAACACCAAAACCTAGCTTTATGCATGCTAAAAGCATTTACTTGTGTTGCTTCTAGGCTGCCGGTGATAGCATAACACAGCTATCCTACCATATAACATTAAAAATGGTTAATATCTTATATTCATGTGGAAGGACTGAGTGCTGAATAAAGTTGCTGGACCTAGCTGGCCTGAATTGAGTTGTTTGAGTAGGGGGGAAACACACCATTAACCTAATGCAAATAGAAAACAAGCACACCTGAAAACCAGCCTACAACACATTTGTGAACTGAGATGGCAGGGAGTAAATGTAAAGAAAAAGGCGAAACCATATTTTTCTTGGTAGAAAAAGGTCAGTGAATGCATTAGCCAGCGGTTTGGCAGGTTTGCACAGGCTTGTTTTGCACTTTGTTGGTTCAGTGCCTCTGTTATATTTTTAACTTGTCAGCAAACAGCCGGAAACTAGGGGTCTGAACGGCTTAGGGGCACACACGCATGATATATTGGACTATGACACACACACACTTCCTCCTTTTGCAATAGACTGAGGAAAAGTCTGGATACGTCAATAAATGCAGTGAATTTTAATGTTTAATCCGTCGCTATACCATACATGAAACCATAGGAATAAAACTTTTATAATAGAAAATAAAGCACTGATTTTAAACATGTTGCACTGTAGAGAACTTTCCTTAAACTAATTATACTTAATGTGAGTTATGACTGTGCTTAATGAATAAAGCGTCCACAAAAACACAGAACAAACAAAAAATTTTTTAAATTTAATAAAACTTCTTACGTTTACCCTTTTCCTACTAATAAAAAAAGTTACATACACTTTTACCTCTCCTAATCTGTGTAAACCAAGCATGCGTCTGCCTGATGTCAATTGGACATTACAGCTTACCTGTCTCAGTCTGTATCCTTGGTTAAGAAAACGGTTAATCCAAAATGTAGAACCGTTTCACTCCTCAGCTACGTCCTCTCTGTGCTTGACATGGAAGTGGGTGACACACGCAGTGCGTTGGTGTTGAGGTGGTTTGACAAGTGGGTCAGCTGGCCGACCTGGACTGTTATACCAATGAGTGAATGAGGAACTGGTTGGGGATTTTTCTTTCTTAGTGAAACTTCCTGGTACAATTGTCTAATGATTATTTGCATAATCAGCACTGCACACACACACACACACACACACACACACACACACACACACACACACACACACACACACACACACACACACACACACACACACAGAGTGAAAGAGACTGAAAGACACAGCAGACAGATGGCCTTTCAGCGCTACACATATGGAAATACTATACGTTTAACCTGAAGTGGAGGAGAATTTTCCAGTGTGTCATAGAATCCCTTTAATTTAATGTAATCCTCTTAAAGAATAAAAATAAAATTCCTCTCATGTCCTTTTTAAAAAAAAAAAAAAACAATAATTAAATAAGTCATTCTATACACTTATTAGTTGTTCACAGTTGAAGTCTAATGCACGTTTCATAAATTCTCCCACAGTGCCACCTGCTGGTCAAACCGCAGGCGTACAGCAGCACAGAAGACTTGCATTTTTCCTCTTGTCCAGTTTATTTCACTTTGTTTGACACGGAGAGTAGAAAATACAGTTATGCACATTCAGACAAACAGCTACAAATTTCACAGAATCATGCACCTGCCAAAATCCAACATGCTGAACAGCTGCATTTACACAGCCTACTTTGAAACCAGAGTGAGCCCCGAAACAGTTACATGGCAGTTTACAACCTGAACACCTGATTGAGTGAGGATTACAAAATAAACAGTTATAGCTACATTATCTTCAGTATGATTGACTTACTGTCAAGCTGGAGGATTACAGGAAGGTTATAGTTCGCAAAAATGGTGAAGAAAATGACAGAACACAGAGTTTTGTGCATGCGTGGTGGTCTGTACAGATGATAACATCAGCTAGCTATTACACACAGTAGCAGAAACATAGCTCAGGCTCAGTGTCAGAAAAAAACAAAACAAACAATGTTATAAATCCTGGAAGCTCCGCGGAGTATTGCATATCTACATTTAAGGAACAGTTTGACATTTTGGGCAATGCACTTTCTTAGTGAACTGATGACAGATGACAAGATCAATCTCTTAACAATGTAGCTGGAACCTGCAGATAATTAGCTTAGCTGTCAAGTATAAAGAGTGTTTATTATGCTAATTTGCAGCTCACTAGTACACTAGAGTAATGTTGCAAGATTTATGATTTTTAGAATCCTTAATTATCTCATAGAGTTCGTTACGCACTCCCTGGAGGTCACGTCACCTCTCATCCCCCTGCACGCTGAAAAGTGAAGGTAATGTGGGGCCAGTGTATTATAATGTGAAGCCAACAGCTCTGATCCAAGCAACATTATGTAACAAAACAGCTCATCAATGTCAAATATGATATTACATACTATATTTTAACGTGATTCAAATGCAACAGGTTTTATCAGTGACCTGTGTAAACGTGCATATCAGACAGTTAGCAAAATGTAAGATTTGGGTGAATTTTTTTTATGCTAATCTTTTAATTGTAACCTGTAAGGAAGTTTCTGTTATCTAATTCATTTGTTTACTTCATATAAGTCAATATGTCCATCTGCAGGCCACCTCAGCGCTAACCATAGACCAGACAACATCACCCATATGTGTCTGAATTCCTACTTTAAGCATTTCTGTCATCACCATCTTGGTCTTTTGAAACTGGAGGTTAGGAGAGAGGATTGGATGTCAGTGTGAAAGCAAACACTCAGTGGTTAACGAGTTATTAGTCAATGAGTAGATCCTAATAATCCTTCCGAGACTTAAAATGACCATAATTTACAAAACTGACTCAGTGTTTTATCTTGTATGACCTGGTATGAGGGGCTGAGCCCATAAACACAGCAGGAAAGTTTTTAGAGGCCATGTCAGGTCATTTTCCCTTAGACTTCAATAGGACTAGAAATCGTCTTGGAACAGGGGTATCTCATAACCTCGTGTCGGTGTTGTTCCTGCATCATCTGGGATCAACATTGCAACTGACCAGTCATGTTCTTGTGATGTCATAGCTTTACAACGTCAAGAAAAAAAAAACAACTTTTGGATCAAATGGTAAAATTTTCAAGTGCTTTCCTTATTATTTAATACCATATAATAAATGTATTATCAAGTTAGGTTTGCTGTTAGCCAAATGACTCGTGGTTTACTAGTGACAGTTTTTAATAGCATTCACTAGCTTCTTAGCTAGTGCTAACTAAATGCTCAGTTGCTATGTTAATCCTGGACCAACAATATTATTATGATGTACGTACAACACAGCACAGAGACATCAGATTGAGATCTTGCAACCACATCTATTGCCCCCTGGTGGCTATTAAGACAAACTCTAGCTACATGCATTATATAGCACATAGACATTTGATCATTTCATTAGCAAGAAAGTGAAGAAATGCATTTACAAAAATGTCAAACCATTCCTCAAAGGTCGTGATAATGAAATTGTTAAAAAAAAAAAAAAAAAAAACCCTTTTGTAAGTATAAACATTTTTTTAAACATGTATATCATCAATCTTTAATCACTGAGCGACTGACATTTAAACTGAGTGAAAGTGCAATATTAAGTAATATTGGTGTCAACAGACCACAAGGCTACTGCTCTGTTGCATCCTGCTGCTTTCTACAGTACAGAACAGTGAACACACTCTTCAGCATATAAACAAGAAGTCAAACCACAGCATTGTCCTCTCAGGTTTACTTCAGCCCAATCCATTTTCCTCTGCAGTATTATCAACTTAGCGTTAGCATAAAGCCATTAACTGGCAGTACAATCTATCAGCACCACTACTTCTACAGACATGCTACTCCCACTGTGAGCCATTACTTCAGCACATGTCAGTGGTCTTACAAATTGCTTCAACTACTATAAAACTCACAAAGGAGCCTCGTCTATTTTCTTCCTGTATTTCAGTCCCCAACCTATATTGTTTAGTAACTAAGACTGAAAATAAAATTAGCTTTACAAGAGCTACAAATTGGCCTCTCTGCTTACCCCCGATTCTGAAAAGCACCCTGCAATCAATCTGTTATTCTAGTGCACAGCAGAGCCACGCTGGGTGTTCACATTACAGCACTTCTCCAGTTGAATTTGGAAGACTGTGCCCTGCTTGAAGGCATATCAGCAGTGACGGTACTACCCTCCAGCCACCAGCCCACTTTGGACAAACAGGTTCATCATGGTGGGAGCCTCACTCCATCCTGCAAATCTCCGTCTGCGGGCTGGAGTGTGCTGCAGGTTAGCTGTTCCTCTGCTCCGCCTCCCTCTGAGCCGAAGAGGAGGAGTTCTGGCTGTCTTCAGTGTCGTCTCCATCTACAGAAAAAATAGCAGGTTAGAACACCACATTAAAAACTTTCTGGATGCTATCGGCTGTGTAATTGTTGCTTTAAAAAAAAAAAAAAAGAGTAAAATACACCATAACATCCACTGTTTGCAATAACTTATATCTCTTCTGATAGATGTGTTCTTCAACTGGAACAACCACTTCATTTGTCCTCACCCTCTTTTTATAACCAAAAGATTATTACTTCTCCTGGTGGTAGGAAGTATAGCAGGGCTCATTTTTACCTTTGTTTGGGTTAGTTAAAGTACAAAAATAATGATTTTAAAGTTTTTAGTGTAGGTCGGTGCAAGGAGCACCCTCCAGAGCTGAAAAATGAAGCCAACAAGGGAGTGGCAAAAACTGCAGTTCCTCCAGGTGGCACTAGATGAGGTTGACTCTGAAAGTGAGTACGCTCAAAGACGGCTTTGATCTCCATGTGTAGTTTTCCCATATTTTATAACTCATCCACCTGCATAACTGAGTTAGGGGCATTGTGCCCCAACACAGGCAGCTGCAGCTGATCGCTGCCTGCTAGGACACGTCCACTGCTCTGAGTCCTTAGACTGGGCCTGCTCACTGTGTGTGTTGTTGTATCCTTTTGGAGCATTTATCTGATCACCATTATGGTTTGCTATTTGGTACAGACCACCTCAGAAGTTTGGCTCTCATTTTCACAGTGAAGACTAAGCATTACCTTTTCAGATCCTCCGGACTTCCTCCGGATGGTGCATGGCTTTAGATAAGGCAGCATTACTTTTCAGCTTTCCGTTGAAATTGAAAGGTGTTAAATTTGTTATAGTTTGTATAAGTTCTTAAGATGTTCTGTAACTTCTATTTTCCTTACTTTTTTAATCATGTCCTCATATGTATGTTCTCCTTGTATATATAGATATATGCCTATTTATCTATTGCCTATTTAAAAACTTTTTTGTATACAGAGACTAAAGTGAACCAGAGTCAAATTCCTTGTTTATGTGCACAAACTAGGCCAAATAAAAATTATTCTGATAACCATCTCAAACTCCTGCGTAGATGGTAGATGGCTTCTTCTCCATGAACCTGATTCTGCCAGAGGTCTCTTCCTGTTTAAAAGAACTTCTTTCTTCCCACTGTCGCCAAGTGTTTGCTCACAGAGGATTGTTTGATTACAGTAGTAGTACAGTAGCATCTTTACCTTGTTGTAAATTGGCCCTATATAAATAAAACCGAGTGGAATTTATATACAGGACTTTGTGCGACCAGACAGTTAAATTCTGATTCTGATCCCAGGGGTGAGAGCTAGGTACACCCCAAACAAATCACCAGTCCATCACGAGCCATTCATACAAATAATGCATTCTATACAGTTAACACAGTGTAACATCATGGAGTCAACTGTAAACTCCATTACAGTTTAAACTAGTGAACACCAACCACTGAGTGTATACAACACGATGGATAGGGGTACAATGCAGCGTATTACCTCCTCCTCCTGCGTTGATGTGCAGCTGGGATAGAGACAGAGTGAGGGACATCTCTCTGCCCTCAGGGTCGGTGGGACTCTGCAGGATGTCATGCAGGGCGTTCCTCCGGCCCGTCCTGCCAGAAGCGATGAAGTCTGCGTATGTGGCCTCAACATCAGACATCGCTCACGCATTGTTCACACAGCAACACCTACAAGAAGAGCAGCTGTACATTTACTCCCAGTGGTTCAACTACACACACCACAGTGTGTACTTTTGCAACTTGTTGTGTAACGCAGGGTTGCTTGAAAGGTCTTGTGATATTATGATAGTGCTACTTTACAAACAACACGAAAAGAGGCAATAAGGATACAATATGTATTGTTTTAATAAGTTAATTCAACCATTAAATCTCTGTACCTGGGCAGGGAGGCACGTGTGTCAGTGTTCTCTGTCTTAAGCCTGAACAATCCTGCGTGTCATTCATTTGCACAGCTATTCAGTCTTGTGGTAACCCGGCCATAAAGCAGGCCTTCAAGTCCTCAAGTCAAGAACCAGGTGAAGTCCGTCTACCACAAAACACGTGACAGGATTTCGTTCCGTTTAAGTCCGGTTCTCAGTATTTCCTTACCTTTAATGATGACGTATCTGTTGGAAGAACTCGGCGCTACATTGTGTAGGGAGGGAGGGACTTCACTCAAAGCAGCACAACGGGCCCGACATCATATCAAACGACCAAACAGAACAAACAACACAAAACCAAAGGAATAAACTACAAGTATATGTGGCCCAAAAACCACCGAAGCCAAGCAACGAGCCTTCGGTATCAACACAGTGAGATTACGCTACATAGCGCGATGTGCCCGGGCTTGAAATCACCGAATATCAATCACACCAGCAGGACGGTTTGAAAAGTCCTTAATCTATTCTCCATGGCCGCCGCATCTTCCTCCTTCGCGACCAATGAGCAGACGGCAATCCGTTTCTGATCGCTCATTGGACAGCGGGCACAAAAGGATGAGAGGAGAGAGCTCTGAGCAGCACCGATGCTTATGATGTGTTTCACGTCACCTCGTTAAAATGACCACCACAATACTAAACTCAAATATATCCATTATTTAACATATAAAATAAACACACTATAATGTAGGTTAATTCGAAATTAATTCAGTGTTAGTTCTTTATAATTTTTTTAATGTTATTTAAATTATTATTTTATTTTTTATTCTTAATAAAAAAAAAAGAATAATAACATTTATCAAATGACTTTCGTTTATCATGCAACATTGAATGCCTCAAGCTTTTTGTTGTGAAAGGCTTTTACATATCCGAGATAAAAATGACAATATTTTCTGAGACTTTATGGACAAAAAAAAAAAAAAAAGATTAATTGATTCATGGAAATAATTACTTACTTATTGAAAAAAAAAAAGTTAGCTGCAGTCCAGTTTTTTGTTTTTTATTAAGGTAAATGGCCTATATTATTTATCAAATATTTCCAGACATAAAGCACTCTTTTTTTTTCCATTTTAGACAGTGAAGACTAGAAAGAAAATATACTGAAAATATACACTCACTTGCCACTTTATTAGAAACACCTGTCCAACTTCTTGTTAATGTAAATATCTATCGCATGTAGACATGTGAACGTGGACAAGAAAACCTGCTGAATTTCAATCTGAGCATCAAAATGGGGAAGAAAGCTGATTTAAATGACACGTGTTGTGGGGTTAATCTAGTTTGCAATCCCTGTCCTCTAAACACATACAGACAAAACTAAATAAGATCTACAATCTGCAAAATAAATACTGCATAGGGCAGCACAGGGGACAAACAGTATAGTGAAGTAGCATAAAACAAGATACAGGAGATTATTCATGACTGCATGACAGATTCCTCTTTCAAGAAGTTTAATTTAAAAAAAGGATCCCAGTCAGGGTCCTGTATCAGGCCAATTCCCTAAATAGAAAATGCTATCTGTCCAAATAAGGATTTGTGTAATGCAATCTTGCAGTTTCCATTAGGTGCTCCATTCGTTACTGAATCCAAAGCTTTTAAGGGGAACCACAAGATCACTGAGCACCTTAGGGGCCAGATTATGTAAGACTTTATAAATTAGTTTAAGATTTTAGGATCGTGTAGTGTAATAAAATGATCAAAACTGCTGTTTTTTAAAAAAAACATTTTTTAAAATGATAGATACATATTTTACCTGTGAAACATGTTCCCTGGATTTCTTGTCACTGACTCATTAGTCAGTCTTAATGCCGTGTGAGTCATAGAACTTTAGGAAAACACATTTAGAGAAATAAGATGCTTCAGTGCAGGCTATATTTCTCCATTTTTAAATGAATCATTTCAAAAGGAGGTTTGCTAGTGTGCGATTATTGATGCATGTGCACTGGGCAGGTGCTGCCACACTAAGATGAAAGTATGAAATCCAAACAATGGAGTTTGGATTCAGTAGATCTCAGTGCAGAGAACATGATGGGAAGTAAGCTTAATGTCATTAGATGTAACTTTACTTTTGTAATTCCTGTTGAAAGGTGCTCTTTAAACATGACAAGGCCAGGAGATAATCGTTGGAAATGCTTGGTTCAAACCACAGGATGGCGCTGTTGTCAGAGAGAATAAGAAGCGATGCCTTACAATCAGCCAAATTTGCATCAGGTATTCCTTTGATACTGTGTCAGTGGGGAGTAAAGAGTCCTTCATTATGAAACAGATAAAGAATTCTTAAAATTATATAGTAATTTAAGCAGTGAGTAACAGGCTGTGTGGAAATACAGACCATATAGCAAACAACATGTAACCAGTGATGTGGAGCATTCATTGCCTTTGGGGGAGCAAATACATTTAATGCCACATCAGCTTTTATCTATAATTTGGCAATAAATAAATACAAATTAAAAATCATACAAATGCATCAGGTGCGATGTTTGTTCTGGCCCTCAGACACCAATGTCAGTATCTTAGAATTTGTTGCCGTAGAAACGCCCTCTGCTCTTTGTATATGTGGCAGAGGGTTTCAGCGGGGCGCATTTGGAAAGTTTTGAAAAGGAATCTGATTACTGGCGAAGAGATGACATCAAATCACTCCCACCAGTTTCACAGGCTGTGCGGGTCCTCTTTTTCTTCTGTGATGGCAAAGAGAGGCTCAGCTCACTTATTCACTGACAGTCTGCACTGCTGCGCTTTACCTTTCTTCAGGGGCTTCCAGCTCAAGGAACAATTCTCAGAGGAGCATGTTAAAAATTCTCTCTGTTAATGTGTAGTGCCAAGCTGAACTCATACCACATCAACTACAAGGTTTTTCATGTGGACTTTTAATGTTGGACCTGCAGGGAATTTCACAAATAGACACGGCAAATGCACATTTTGTATATACAGTGAAAAGCGACTGCACATAATAAAAAACAATTACAAGTGACATTCCTGAGTATGTTTACAAATTCTCAAAAGAAAGGGGAGGTTTAAAAATCTCAAGCATTATGTGACTTTATTTGAAAGAATGGTACAGCTGTTTGCCTAGTAAAGGTTTTACTGAAGGGTGTGAACATAAGCACCATGTAAGAATGTAGAGCTCTCTTCTCTGGTCTAGCACATTCAACAATCCCTCATCTGAACTAAGCAACTGTATTGTATGTTTGACTAGATTAGGATGAGATGCGACATGTGACAGTGTCATCCTCCTAAAAGAGTCTTGTGGCACGGCTTTAATAATCTTAAGAATACTTAAAGTACATCACTACATATCTGTGGGAAAGTATTTGTCACCTTCTTGATTTCTTAGTTTTTTGCATATTTTTTCACACATGTATGTTTCAGATCATCAAACAAAGTTTAATATTAGACAAACATAAACTGAGTAAATACAAAAGTTTTTAAATTAATATTTCAATTACTAAGGGGAAGAAAGCCAAACCTACCTTAGCCTATGTGAAAAAGTATCGCTAAACCCACCCTCAGTCTTTCATGTCACTGTGGAGGAATTTTGGCCCACCACACTGGAGTGTTTTCAAGAATGAACGACCTGTCCTCCTAAGACCCGAACTCTTCCATGGCATGCATTTTTAATTTCCCTTTGATAATTGGGCATATTGGGACCCGATGAATGTAAAAACAAAGAATTTCCAGATTTTTTACCTGATTTTTTTTTCTGAGAAAAATTAGATCCACATATGAGGATATTTATTTAAAATTTCGATAGAAAAGTGGCAGTATAATGTCCAGTATAAGTGGATATCAGGCCCTTGCAGAGCAAAATTGAGTATTTTGGTCTAGACATCCCAAAATGTGATGTCCACATATGTGGACACCAGGTCCTAGGAGGTTAAAGTCATGTCAAAGCATCTCAACTGGACTTAAGTCTGGACTTTGACTAGGCCGTTCCAAAACCTTTTTGTTTTTTCAATGGACTTTTGGGTGTGTTTCAGATCATTGTCCTGCTACATAACCCATGTGTGCTTGAGCTTCAGGGCATGAACTGATGACCAGACATTCTTCTTCAGAGTTTTCTGGTAGACAGCAAAATTCATGTTTCCATCAGTTACAGAGAGTCGCCCAGGCCCTGAAACAACAAAGCAGCCCCAGACCATCACACGGCCACCACTGTGTTTTACTGCTGGTATGATGTTCTTTTTATGGAATTCTGTGTTAGTTTTATACCACATGTAACAAAACCCGTCTAAAGGTTCATTACATCTCTGTGGTAGTTGATTTTTGTTGTAAGTAATCTGCATGGATACTGCTCTGCTACTACTAGAGCCAAAACCTTGCAAAAACAAGCATACCCGACAACTGCAATGCCAAATCTGTACGGGTTACCTGAAACAAAGAGTGACGTCTGGTCCCTGTGCTTGCTGTCTTGCACATCTCAACAACTGTGTATGATTTGTGTCAGTTTGGAGTGGATCAATAAAACCTGCATTATCTTCTTGCTGTATCTTTAATAACATAATGCAGTTCAGTCTCTCCTGACGCGACCTTCTCCCACGAGCTTCTTCCTTTTTCTTTTATTTTTACATTGAGGTTAACCTTCTTTACAAGCTGCTTCCGCAGAAAAGGACACAATTCAGATCTCAGTGAAAGCAGTGGCATGTTTTATTCACTACAGAAGACGAGGTTGGCGATGATCTGAGCAGACCTGCGAACCTGCACAGGAATTTATCAGAGGAGGAGCAGCTCTGCTAATAAAAAATAATCTAAACATTCATCTCTCCAGTTTTTTCTATTACGTTTTAATTGCAACCAGGAGCTCTACTGTTTTATGGTATCTCAGTTTTCTGTGAATTTTTAATGACACAGATGGAACAGGTTAAAAAAGATAATAGATCCAAGTAAAAGACATTATTATTGCAGATGAATATTGTATTTATATGTTTGTTTGGGTTTTTTTTTTAAAATATTTCTTCACACTACAATAAAGAATACATACTCTTGTCACACACTATTTGTCTCTTTTATATATGGAAAGATGTAGTGCAGTTATAAGTGTGCTGCTGTTTGGTGTTGCTGCAAGGGAGGAGATTAAAGGTGTCTGATATAAGTGTTTATAAAAAAAAATCAGATATTTTGATAAAGGCATTAAGTTCTCAGAAAAAACAGGGGAAATATAGTATAAAATATACTCTCCTTTTATCTTTGTGACAGATGGCTGACCCTCCCTGAGCCTGGCTCTGACAGTGGGTTCTTCCTTTTAAAAGGGATTTTTTCCTTCCCACTTTCGCCAAATCCTGCTCATAAGGGATCGTCTGATTGCTGGGGTTTTCAGTTTTACACACTTTGAGGTAGCTTGGCACTAGGCTATATAAATAAAACTGAATTAAATTAAAACCTGCTTGTGTGAAAAATAACATCATCAAATTGTATTATACTCAAATACAGTGCACTAGTTGGCTTAGAAATTAAAGGTGCATTCTGTAATTCAATCCAAGACATGTTATCTAACCGAAAACTGTCAAATGGACTGACAGGCTATTAAATCATCATTTATTATTATCATTAATATAATATAATCAAACATTTAGGTCAAAAATCTCAGTGCTAACAAGCTAATGTTAAGAATGTGTAATAGTTTTGGAAATGTGCATTACTGACTGAATTCGTGAAACCTTGACACTGCCCATGCAGTGTTTCAACTGCACTATAGTCCACAGCCAGTCTAAATAAAGTGTTTTTTGCTCCCTGTTCCCAGAAGGTACCATCCAGCAGCGATGGCAGAGATTTTGAGTTAGGCTAAAAGCTGTCATCATTTTCCTAACTAGATGTGAAGAGGCTGACTGGGTAACACCAGCTGGCCACCTTGGCAGCTAGAGGACAGTCTCATCTTGGCAAGCCCTTTGGGAATGGTTGTGAGTTCTCCATACCCTTTTGACATGTGATGTAATTCCTTTCGAAAGGCACATTTTGCTCCGTAGCACTTTTTAAAAAATTTTGTTGTAGCTTTCATTCCAAAATAAATTGCAAATATATCTATTGGACTGTGCAGTACAAAAGATATATTTGCTTTTTGTAAAGTTCAAACCTATAATTTTGGCATAGTCCACGCAGAGAAAGAAATAATGATCATGGTTATCTTAGACATGTGTTACTATGGCAGTAACACAAAAATAAATTATAAATTGAGGCTGATGAGAATGACATTAGCTTTGCAGGGATTTGGACTTAAACCAGCTATTGGACAAATGCTAGCTGAAATGTTACCCTGTGGGAGTGGGGGGTGGGTTGCTTGGTTCATGGCAATCCATCCAACAGCTGCTGAGACATTTCATTCAAAATGTTAAAAAAAAAAAAAGACTCAAGGTGGCGCTAGAGGAAAAGTAGTTGTCAAAGTCAAAAGATTGAGCTAGTTGTTGTTGAGAGATTTGAGTTTGGATCAAAGAGGCGTACAGCCACGTTTGTAGCATGGCTTCAAACAGGGACAAAAAGTAAAGCCCATACAGCGGACTCTCACACCCGCACACTGCTACACCCGCACCAGCTCTGCTTACCTGCTCTGCATACTGATAGCACAATTTGGCTAAAATGCATCACGTGTCTTCCACTATGTAACAGAGAACCCACTATGTGTTATTCCTACTTGGCAAAGAAAAAGTGTGAGGTCAAAATGCACGTATAAGAAGTATCTAAAAATGTGCTTGTTTAGTTTTCAACAAACCTAAAATGGATAACTGGAGAGTTTGTGGGTCTTATGAGGATGATGATGATGCTCATCACTACCACATAAATGCAAAAGCCTGTGATCAAATGTGGTCACAGTCTGTATCACCGCCATGCAAATGGGGTCTGTAGATCAAATCTTCAAAACACATATACGTGTGCATCTGTAAGTTCCTGAATGGGCCTTTATGGCGACGAATGTTTAGCTACAATAAATCTTTTTATTATTGTTGTGTTTGTATCTGTGTTTCAGTTTCTGTCTCCCTGTCATGTGACTGTGTGTCAGTGTTTTGGACACACTCTGTGTTCACTTTGGATGCCATTTTCAAAAGCCTCTCAGAAAACCGCACGGCTACATAATCACAAGTCTTACCACCATCCTGTGCTTTCAATCCAAGTCACATGGGTTCATATATTTAGTCTGTGTGTGTGTGTGTGTGTGTGTGTGTGTGTGTGTGTGTGTGTGTGTGTGTGTGTGTGTGTGTGTGTGTGTGTGTGTGTGTGTGTCTGTATGCGCCCTCCTTCAGCATCGCGCTTTACACGCGCATACATGCTTATCCTGACACCTGCGAGAGGCTTCTCAGTACCAGCACATTCTCCCGCTGATGGACACCGAGCAGCTCCACTGGAGCAGACAAGTGCCTTGCTTAAGGGGACTTCAATTTTTAGATTAGGTCAGATGAAACTTTAATGATCCCTGTGGAGATGTCAGTTCATTAGAGCAGCAGAGGCTGGGCTACAGATAAGAATAGCTCAGATGGAGTGTAGTGCAGAAATAGATTGCATACTTGCAGTGATACAGCAAATACATGAATAAATACATACTTACAAGGGAAACGTGCATTGCAGGAAAAGTAACATCGTGGCAACATAAATGCATTATTAAATTGATTCTATTTAGTGATATTTTGTGCTTCTGCTTCTTCAAGCGTCGTGGTCTGACATTTCGGTTGTGACGTGTAGATAATCTGAACATCCAAAGTAATTTCTTGTTCAATGAAGCAAACGATGCATATGAGAACAATGTGTGCGAGATTTAGTTTGCTGCTGATGCCGCTGACTGTGGCATTTAGAAATGGCTTACAGTTGACTGAACAAAGAAATGCTAGACAAAGAGGAACAGAGGAAAAAAATAAAGAGACAGACTGAATGAAAGGCAGACGAATATAGACAGACCCAGAGATGGAAGGGATATACAGCACTCAATTCAACTGGGTTACAAACTTTTTCCAGTCTCCTTTTGTGTTCAAACTCCCTCTAGGAAAGGCTTTGTCCTGATTTGGCATGTGTCTCTGTGCATGTATTATAGTCTTTACAGATAATTTAACAAAGCGGCTGGGGTTGGTCTCTGCTGGCTGAGTGGGGTGAGATATGTTAAGGAGGCATCAGTGAGGCTTTTTATGATGTGAGTTTTTGCTTCATGGTGAGCGAAACCGGGCGGGATGTAGTGCCATCGCTGCCTGGGCTGTTGGATGATTTCTGAGTTGAAGGTGAAACCTCTCTGCTCCAGCAAGAATTTGAACCCTGGTCTGTCAGTGTTTGCACAGAGTTTTTACCATTCTGCTTTCCACCCTTATCTAACCAGTAGCTTACAGGCTGAGGAAGGCACCTGCTACGTTTCGTTGTCTCACTGAACAGGTCATTGGTGACATGCAAGGCTCTTCAGTTGGGACGCTCACCTTAAACCTGTAGCTGTTCACTGATTTGGTGGTTCAAGCTTGAAAACTATGAGTGTGTGAGCGAACAAGATGTCCTGTCAAGGCCAAAGTTCAGGCTGTAGAGTAGTGCCTTGTATGAACCGCTAAAAGAAAGAGTTTCCTCTGCCTCTTTGGTTGTTTCAGTCCAAGCTACAACCTCTGAAACTGAAAAACTACAGCAAAACTAAACTCTCTTTAACCACTGACAGTGGCTTCAAAAGTTTGTCAATCCCCATAAACACACACAAAAACTTTACAGCTGACACAAAAAGCCATTTTGATTTCTATGGATATTTCTCCTTTTCATAAAAATGCACATATGGGGTATACCAGCACATCATAAGGCTGACAAGTGTGTCAGCACCAGCAGTTGTAGCTGGTCATTGTCTTTTAGGCTGCATGTTTATGAATCAGAGTCACTGAACTGAACTGCTCAGCCATCTTTGTAGTGTTGGTGCCTTTTGGAATCGTGGAATTATGTGGCAAATAACATTGTTTATAGTGCAGTTTAACCTAACCAAGAAGTCTGTGCGACACTTTTGGTAGATAAAATTCTAGTATTTTATTAGTTTGTCATATAGCACTAATTACTGCTGTAATATTATTATTGCGCTGCCTTTTTCTAACATATGCACCCATACAGATCATCCAGTTCAAGTGAATTTCATTTATATGGTGCCATTTGACTACAGTCAAGGCGATTTATAAGATAAATACCTTATGATAGAGGGCTTTCAGCCATCTGTTTCAGGGTGAGGGGAAAGAGAAAAAAATAAAAGCGGAAGAGAAAAAAAGCTTTAGCATCCCAAATTAAGCTAGCTACACAATATTTCTACCATTAGCTGAAATAAACTGCAAGAATTTTTTCACTCATTTACTCGTTTTTTGGATCTCCTGGCTGCCAGCAAGGTTTTAAACAAGTCAAAACTTCTGCGTTTCTCCTGTCCCCGCTGCCACCGGGGCCGGCTGGGGCAAGAGGGGGCAACGCACCCTTAAACAAACATCCTGCTGGAAGTTTGATTACCCCAAAACTGAATATGGGCATGATTTACAACAGCAGCTGAAAAATCCACTGGAAAAGGGACAAATGAGATAATAGTTGTTTCCCTCCGTGCTCTATGCGCAGGCTGCCCCACTCGCTCCAGCACTGTTGGTATGCAAATGACCCAGTGTCAGGTTTCTTAATAGGCAGGGCAGAGCAAAATTATGCAGCCAATCTCTGTCGTCACAGTGTAACTGACAGTGAATTACTTTAATGTTTTAATTTTGTATTTGTTAGAAACGTTTTTTTTTTAAAATTTCCTTTAGTTTATGGGACTTTGTTTTAAACTTGGTGGAGCGGAAGTAACGCTCAGCACGGACTGTTGTGCCTAAAGTGGGTGGACCGCGGGTTTTGACTCATCTTGCCACCGCCTTCAAGCTGGACTCAAGTATATAAAGAACCCATGTGAAAGTATTGTGGTTAAGTTAAATTCAATTTATTAACCTACCTTTAAGGTGCAGTGTAACAGGCAATGATGTGCATTTAATGTGACTCTGTTAATTTGAGCGTCCATGAAATGAATGTCTTATTTTATTCATACTTTATTTTGCAAATTTATTTGAGAATTAGGCCATTTAATTAAGATAGATTTTATGTTTTTGGTTGTAAAGATCCGGATGGAGATTTTTTTTTATTCTGTATTTCTATTTTTCAGTTTTATTTTTTAAGACTTGGTTTATTGCCTTTTTCTTTGTAACTTGGCCTACTTTTTTAAGTTTTGTTAATATTTACATTTCTCTCTGCCTGTCTAGAACCGGCCCAGGCTGCCACACATTTTCATTCCAAAGGCCATGTAGATGCTAGCCATGTAAACTTAGCTCGGACCTCAACCTCACTGAACACTTGTGGAATCAGCTTGAGCGTGATGTTCATGCAAGAGTGACCAACGCATCCACATTTGCTGACCTGTCATGACATTGGCGACAAATACTGATTGAAGACTGGGATGTCATCCCACAGCAGTGTGCGACAAAGCTGGTGACCAGTGAGGAGCAGGTGCCAGGCTTTTGTGGCCCTGTGTGGTTCTTCAACATACCACTGTGCCCTCTGTTTGTTAATGAATTAATAGTTAAATTGCCATTTCATTTCAATCATCCTATCCAACAAACCACACCAAACAAGAGTCAATATTAGAATAAGCGGTTTTCAAGTGAAGCTCTTGTCTCACGTGCATCTTTTTTTAGTTTGTACCACTTAGCATCTCCAACACCACACTATTAACCCATCCACTCACACATCCTCACTACTAATAACACTGACTTTTTCTTTGTTTTATGTTGCTTTCATGTTTTTGAAGTATTTCAAGTATTTTTTTGACCTTTTCCCTGCATCTCACTCTTTTTCACCATGGTTTCTGAGCCAGGTCGAGACAGTTTAAACAAACAGCTTATTAAAAATGTTTCCTGACTCTGACTGAAAGCTGTTTTTGATATTCCTCTGATCACAGCGCTCTGTTTTTACACTTCAGCTCACACAGGTGTATAAAGTTTGGCTAATTAGACTTCTCCCCAGGAAAACGTAGCCGTGCAAAACAACTGCACCAGCAAACGAGGAGCTTATTGATATGAGACAGCTTTCTGCAATTCACTTGCCTTTTAGAGATGTTCTCTTCTTGTTTTCCAATACTGTGAGTGAACGATCCCTTCAGTATTAACTATTGGCATTTTAAAGCTGGCTTATTAGCACACCTCAGTTTACATTTGAGACATACGCTTACTGTATAAAATCTAATACAGGAGAATATATTTTAAGAGCACTATGGGCAAAGGTTTATTCTAGAAATGATGCAATCATGCAGAATCCATGGGAGCCATAGTGGTTTATTATGCTTTCACAAAAGACTTTGTCGTTAATGATTAGGTCAAAGGACCAAGCCATGGAAAACATGGAAAACAATGGAAATAAACTCCATCCATTTTAGTCTCTCTCTGTAACTTTGAAGTATTTTTAAAAATGTATTGTTTGTTAATTAATGAATTTATTTATTAGGTCTGTGAGCTACACAGTGTGGGGCAAGTGGTTTTAATACGGTTAGAAAGCCAGTTTATTTTCCCTTAAATGGACCCACATAATCGGCCATGTACCACAGGTCTGCAAGCTGGCTGTAGTTAACCATTACTTAAAAAGCCATCTCTTGACCCAGCGGTCTTAGCTAATTATAGGTCAATCTCCAACCTTCCTTTAATATCAAAAAAATGATTTGAAGAGTTTCAGTCAGGTTTCAGAGCTCATCACAGCACAGAAACAGCTTTAGTGAAGGTTACAAATGATCTTCTTGTGGCCTCTGACAGTGGACTCATCTCTGTGCTTGTCCTGCTAAACCTCAGTGCAGCGTTCTATACTGTTGACCATAATATCCTATTACATCGATTAGAGCACGCTGTAGGTATTACAGGTACTGTGCTGCAGTGGTTTGTATCATATCCATCTAATAGACTCCCAATTTGTACATGTAAATGGAGAGTCCTCTTCACACACTAAGGTCAACTATGGTGTTCCACAGGGTTCAGTGCTAGGACCAATTCTGTTTACATTATACATGCTTCCCCTAGGTAGTATCATCAGAAGGCATAGTATACATTTTCACTGCTATGCAGATGACACCCAACTCTATCTATCAATGAAGCCAGATAAAACACACCAATTAGTTAAACTGCAGGAATGTCTTAAAGACATAAAGACCTGGATGGCCGCTAACTTTCTGCTTCTTAATTCAGATCAAACTGAGGTTATTTTACTCGGCCCTGAAAATCTTAGAAATATAGTATCTAACCAGATTCTTACTCTGGATGGCATTACCTTGGCCTCCAGTAACACTGTGAGGAACCTTGGAGTGATTTTTGACCAAGACATGTCCTTCAACGCACATATTAAATAAATATGTAAGACTGCTTTCTTCTTTGTGTAACATCTCTAAAATTAGAAATATCCTGTCTCAGAGTGACGCTGAAAAACTAGTTCATGCATTTATTACTAGGCTGGACTACTGCAATTCATTATTATCAGGATGTCCTAAAAACTCCCTGAAAAGCCTTCAGTTAATCCAAAATGCTGGAGCAAGAGTACTGACAGGGACTAGAAAAAGAGAGCATATTTCTCCTGTATTGGCTTCCCTTCATTGGCTCCCTGTTAAATCCAGAATTGAATTCAAAATCCTGCTCCTCACATACAAGGTCTTAAATAATCAGGCCCCATCTTATCTTAATGACCCCATTAGTGCTCTCGCACTGCAGGCTTCCTTGTTGTTCCTACAATGGTATCTGTGTAACCAACTGAACAATATGAATGTACAATTTTACAGCTTAGGGAACCAAAATATACTTTATAAACCCTTACTTTGTTTTGCTGCAGCTTTTACCATCTATAATTTAATCATCTTTCCAATTTTTCTATAACCAAGGCAGCATTGACCTTGTTGTTTGCCACTGGAAGTTCTTAAGTTATGGAAAATATGTTTTGTACTTGATTTTTTTTTTCTGTCTCTTTAAATCAAGACACAAATGTGTAATGATGAAGTGTCTTCGGTATCTCGTGCCTATTTAACAGAAAAAAATGTGACCTTTTCTAGAGAAATATACTGTTAAAAGATAAAAGTACCTGCAGTAACATAAGTGAGACATGCTTGTCTCTTCCAGCTGCTGCTGCCTTTCCGTGGAACTTATCATCTCCATGTTGTAGTTCCTCTCATCACCAGTGGGTGTCGCTGCGGACTCTGGTACCCAAGCCGTCTGTCCGTCTGTCTAGCAAGGATAGGGTGATGTTGTATTGTGAACTGAGAGAGCGAGAGCGAGAGAGAGAGAGAGAGAGAGCACCTCTGCCGCTCTCCTTGCCTTCTCTCCTGTGCGCAGTGCTCCGGCCCGGCCGCTCCTTCCTTCCTTCCTCATTTCCTCCCCACAGCTGGCTGTCTCCTCTCTCGGATGCTGGTTGTGCCTTCTCCTTTCGCACTACCGCCGAGCAGGACCAAATACTTCGGAGGGGTGGAATGACTGACTACCTGTTTTGCATGGTCTGAATTTCGGGAAATTCGCACGTCGGAAAGGAGGGGAGTCAAGAGGGAAAAAAGGAGGCTCTCCATCCTCCCCGAGGGAATTTATTTTACAGTAAGCAGGCGCAATGTCATTCCAGAGTCCTCTTTCCGCTCGTCTCACACCTCCCATTTGTGCAAATGCCTAGAATTTTTTTTTGTTGCTAGAGCATGACAGCGTGCTGGGAATATGGCTGCATGTTGTATTGTGTGTGTGTCGAAGTGTGTGCCAGATGTTTTTTTGCTGTTTTTTTTTTGTGTGTCAGTTTATTCCGAGGCGTGGTGTGGATCGCGCGCGCGCGTGTGTATCTGTTTTGCTTTTGGCACGATGCGATAAAGGGCTGTGGTGCGCTTGCATTGATCCTGGAGTGAAAATGGAACCCCCATATTTCAGCTTCACTCGCCGTCCATCCATCAGGCCGGGGAGTGTGGGGGTCGGAGGATGGAGGGAGGAGGGAGGGGGCTGGCTGATGTGAAAACGGTATTAGGCTACTTTCAGACTGACCTAAATATGAGCGATGTTCGCGTGATTATCACGGGTGTCAGCGGCACATCGTGCGCCGGCTGCACCGTCTTTGTGTTGTCTTTGCAGAGCGATGCGTGTGGACGCTCCGTATTGTAGTTTCCCTCAGCCATCACTGAGGCATGTGGACGGATGAAGAGCACCTTGCTGCCTGCGTGCTCCATGTTGAGCACTAAAAGCACCACCACCACCACCACAGTGTGTTTTCTCGATCAGCCCCAGGCTGTTTCTCCAGCTCTCAACTGTGGAGTAATTAATGTCATTCATCACGTTGCCCCCCCCCCCCCCCCCCCCCCAAAAAAAAAAAAAAAAAATCAGTGTGCTTCACCAGCTAACATCATAATGTTTGCTCCTGTCAGTTGTCTGTGGATTTCTGCTCTATGACCTGGCAGAAAGTGGGGCCTCCCACTGCCGGCTGAATTAGCCCCCACACAGCCTACCAGTACATCTCAAGCCACCATGGGCTGCATGGCCGTTTAGATCCCTAATCTAGGGCTAATTCCTGTGTTTTCTCTTATGGACTGTAGGGCTTCCGCTCACTGATCCCCCTTGAAACTGAGAAGCTGGCTAGCCTCAATATAAGAAGTTTAATGTGATGGACATTAGGGGGTTAACCAGCAGATTATGTAGGACAGGGAAATGTAACTTGTTGTCAGCAGGCTTATATCTTTTTGGCAGTCATTGGTTCATGATGAGGAAGTGAGATATTGGTGGAAGGTGAAGGGAAAAAAATCAGCATTAGTTAGTAACAGTTATGTTTCCTGTCGGTGAACTATTCATCATGACACCGGACGAATGGAAAGGCTGACACTGTTGGCACTTGTACCAAGTGAAGTTATTTAGCCAATGTTTCTGTTAATGTTAGCATGTTAATGACTGTAAACCAGAGGAGTTACTATGTCGCCTTTGAGTTACATTTGGATGATTTGAGAACAGCAATAATGTTACTTTTTTCTAAATAGGGACTGTAAAGGGTGTGGCAAAAAGTGCATGACAAAAATACAATTACATCATCCAGTTTTTGTTTGCAGGTCTGAGGTCATTACCCGTTGAAAAATAAAAATAATTATTTGTGAAATTTAGATTTTTAAATGAGCATTTTTATGATACACTATAGAGTGTGTTTTCAGCTGCATCGAACAGAACAACGTGTTGTCTGAATGCTGCGTTTACCTTTAAGATTATGCTAAGTTATAAGATTAATTGCTGGAGTTATGACAGTAAAAATATAGAGTAGCTTAACACATGTCTGTGGGAAGCTAGTATACAAGTACTTTAAAGGGAAAGAAACTTTGTTTGGAAACCATTTTTGGTTTGGAAAAGAAGTGCATTTTCTGATGACCTGTTACCTCTGGGTGGGCCCAGTCCACCAATACACAAGTCCATTCTAATAATAACAGTTTTCTAACCATAACCAGAAGCCACAACTAGTAATTAGTAAACTTCAAATAGTTGAAAGACTGGAAAAGGGGGGAAACTGCTAGCTGGGTTATGCAAATCTAACATGATCTGCTTCACCTGTGCACTGAAAACCCTTAAATTAACCTTGTAAAAAACTGAGGTTTAAGCAGCATTTTGGGGGGAATTTTTTAATGGCCAGCTGCAGTGACTATTGGGGTCAATTCAGTTTTAGTTATACAGCACCTAATTACAACAACAGTTGCCTCAAGGAACTTATAATTGTAAGGTAAAGACCAAATAAAAACAAAGAGAAAATCCCATTAATCAGCTGATTCCCCTTTGACCAAACACTTGGCAACAGTGGGAAGGAAAAACTCCCTTTTAACAGGAAGAAAACTCAAGCACTTTATTTTGAAAGTTCACTTGCTGTGAAGTACTTCTTCCCTATGGTCCGACCTACTCCATCCAACCTTCCAACTTCTTAGACTACAGCTGGTGTCTAAGAAGTTCTTATCTGAGTTCGTACTGTAGTAGTTATTTAGTGGTTTTTAGTCAAAGCTACAGAGAACAAGGATTAATATCGAGAGCTGCAGTCTGTAATGGTGGAGTGCGAGTTCATCTGCAGAACGAGAGACTTGCTAAAGATTGTATTGCTTATGTATTGACTGTCAGAAAGTACTTTGCAAAAATATTTGCAAAAATTGTCTTGCACCTTGCATCTCCTGCAAGAGTACAACCTGGCCAGGTCACCAGCTGCAGGGAGCCAAGGTGATAAAAAAGTTCCATTTCAAACATCTAGCAACATTTCATACTGATCTCATGACCCCTCAGGGGGTCCCAACATCCAGGTTTGGAACCAGTGACTTACCAGAAGTGACCTCGTAAAGCTTTATAGATATCATTATCATGTTGCAGCTCTGGTATGAGCATGATTACAGTTTCAGCTCCTTGTCTCCAGTATTCATTTGGTCCGGCAGAGTGCTCACACAAACAGCTTGTGTTTACTGACTGCTACAAGCCAGATTTAACACTCACAGGTGAACCTGCCAGCCACTGTTCTCGTCACACAACATTTAACTGATCAAAAGAGCTTCTTTTTCCAAAATGTTCCATTTCCTGAACACGCTGAGCGACATTACAGGAAACCGCGAGTCTTCCGAGTGCATTCAGCTGCCACTCTGAGATATAATAGCGTACCTCCAACACACCACGCCTTCCCCTTCAGTGCCCCTAACCCCCCCCCCACCCCTTGTCATTTCTCTGCCTAATTGCTAAAGATTCATGGTGGATAGTCGAGTGACCCCCATAGCCGTAAAATCTGTAAAGTGATGCACTCTGCCACGGCTCTGAAAAGTAAGAGCCCGTTATCATCCTCGGCTACTGCAGACTCAACAGGCTTCATTAAGGTTTTATATTCAGAAGATGATACATGTGATGTGGACAAACTTTTAATAACCTCATACTGACCGATCCAACACACGAATTACTGCTTCCTGTGCAAGACTCAGAATCAAACGATTTCCCTAACTGAGCTCAAGTTACAGATTTATGAATATGATTTGAATACTTACCAAACATGATTTGGTAAGTATTCCTCAGAGATTTGTTCAGATTCTGCAAAATACTGTTTTTACAAAACGTATTTGAGCTAATAGTAATAATCAATGGGTTTTGTTTTTTTCGTATAAAAACATTTTCAGTGCCATTAAAGAATCTTTTTCTTCTTTTATATTCAGCAGCAGTAGTCAGCAATAACCGTAGCCTGTATGTGTCACTTTCGGCCTTGTGGCTTGCTCGTTCAGTCTGAACAAACTCGAGTTAATATTTGCTTCAAACAAATATCTGTATCAATGTTTTACAGAAAGGTTCAGCACTGGCCGGGGAAAGGCCGAGGATCGGCCATGGGCCTGTCAAAGACCAGCCAGCCGTTTTATGTGGCTGTATCCGTCGGGCACAGGTGAACCAGGCTGTCTCTGGCCCCGGTGGGATCTGTGCAAGCCTAAATGTTATGTTCCCAGGTATTAGCAAATTTACATGCTGTTATAGAGATGGCGGTGACTATCACAAAAGCAAGATCTAAGTTAAAACATTGCGTAACCTAAATAGACTTATTAGACTGGTCCTTATTCGGTGACACTCAGCACTTTAAAGTGTGAGTATTCACAGCGTTCTGAGGCAGTTCATTCAAAATTTGACTTGTCCAAAGCTCAACATAAAGTATGGGATGTGGACTGGTTCTTATATAGTGCCTTTCTACTCAATTGAGCACTCAAAGCACTTTCTACCGCAAATCACACAGTGTTTTTATCTATGCCTAAACGCTTTCTCACAGTTGCACAGGCACTTGTGCAAGAAGGCTTAGGCATGTGGGCTGGAGGGCTCAGGGATCAACCCACCGACCTTCCAAATGGAAGAGGACCCGCTCTACCACCAGAGCCACAGCTGCCCCTTCAGTGATGAAATTACAGAGAAAAAAAATTTCGATTAGACATATTATACATACACTATATAATAGCATATAGGGTTTTGACAAATAATTCATTAGAATAAAACATCGTATGACCTACTTTTGCAGCTGCATTACTATATTATCATTTCTCTTGCCTCTATAGTGATATTATGTAAGATTTACAGATAAAATATTAATGTCCTCTGCAGATTCTTGACATTAATAGTACTGTAATTATTATAGTGACTAATTGTCAACAAAGTAAAATATCTCACTTGTGTATTATCATGTCCATACCACAGGGCAGCTCTCTTCCTCTGGCTATTAATTTCATAGCCATCATTACAGTAATAACATGATGTAAAAATGGCATACAGGGAAAACTGAGCTATGAATTGTAGGTAAAGTCTTCACTATCTACATCCATTGTCCTAACCAGATAATCTCTGTTGATAACCTTGTTCTGAAAAAGAGAGAGACATGGACACAGAGAGAGAGAAGAGAGAGAGAGATTGTGTTGCCAGGTCATTGTATTCCAATCATGGCAGCATCTGATTCATATCACACAGCAGGCTCCCCCTCCCACCATCAGTGTGTAGATGGAGAGACAGGTTGCCTGGTCAACAACCTCTTTATTGTGTGAACCACTCAGAGCAGAAACACAGCAGGAGATGCAAGAAGCAGGACAAAGTGCCAACACCATGGGCAGTGTTTTGTAAAACCTGGTTAAAGAACAAATGAAACTAAAGTGATAAAAAAAAAGAAATGAAGAATTATTTCACAAAGTTTGGCGATCGAATGTATCAAACATCAATGACTGTTCTCAGGGGAAAGTGAAAGAAATTCATGTACAGTGAGATAAAAACCCCTCTCACCCCAACCGGTCGCAGCAGATGGCCCCGCCCCTCCATGAGCCTGGTTCTGCCAGAGGTTTCTTCCTGTTAAAAGGGAGTTTTTCCTCCCCACTGTCCCTAAAGTTCTTCGCTCATAGGGGGTCATATGATTGTTTGTTTTTTCTCTGTATGTATTATTGTAGGGTCTGTAGGTGCTGTAGAAATAAAATTTAATTGAAATTGAAAAATCCTTCAAGAAAATGTTACAAATGATATGTCTCTTTGTAGTTTTTTGGTTGTTTTTGGCATGACCTTTAATACTGACCTAATCTTCTTTACAGAGATATTTATTGACATCTCGTCAGTTAAATTCTCATATCCACACACATTTGCAGGTGATAGGCTTCTCTTGTGCCAGTCCTTTACCTTAACTTTTCCAAATCTTTAGCTTATTTATTTATCTATTATGTATTTATCACCAGTTTCCAGTACTGGATAAGTCATTAAGTTCTCAGAAATCTCATTCACACCCACGCATTTCAGTGAACTTTCACAAGACAGTGAAATATTTCTAAAAAAAATCTTCTGTCCAGACTTTTATACTATCACTCATGCCTGGGAATCACTCTTAGGGTTTTCGATTTAAGTATGTCACTGCCCACATTTAAGTTAATGCTTACAGCTTTTTTTATTTAATTCAAATATCTGAACACACACAACATCCCACTGGCCAAAGTTTTAAGGCTGAGGCTTAAAAATGCGACATTGTGAAGGTCTCCGTTGAATTTACCTGTACGAGAACCCAGATTAGTGAGTGAAGAACTCAACTTTGAGTGTATCTAAATGGAAACACTCATGGAAATTCGCAGTGCTGCTGTTGACATTTGCTGTTTGGACACCATGTGAGCACCTGCAGCACAGCCTGGGCGTGTAACTGAACGACTACCAACCATATCCTCTCTTTGCAGCTTTCACTCATGGGTTGGACTGGTTCGCTAATGGATGATGGCAAATAACAGCTGCACTTTGCTCTCCTGTCTTAGGTACTGAGTGGTTTTCTCTTCTCCTCTGCTTTAAGAGGGGAGAGGAGCAGAACAGTCGCTACATGAAGAGGGTAATGGCTGTTTGTCAGATGCGTCATTCTTTCACCTGAGTTTTGTTCATTTTACCTGATGGTCGAGTGTTTTAGCTGCAAAAGTCTCCTAGCAAAATTGCTTTGCACCTACATTTGCTGTGGCGCCCGTCTGGTTGTGAACTGAAAAGACATTTTAGAGAAAAAGCAACCATGGCTGTGAATATGTGCTCAGTTAAACAATGACATTTAGTTCAATTTAGTAACCACATGGAGCAAGCCGCAGCCTGCTCAGCCAGAAGGCCATCGCACTACTTTTTAATCACTGCAGCACATTAGCAAATTAATGAGTAATGGATAAATGAGAGGCATCTTTCATCTCTGTGTTAAGCCAAGTTGGGGCCAGTCCTCTCATCATTGTTTCAACGAGTCCACCGTTCTCTTTGTGTCTGGCAAAGCTCAGACCTTGCATTTCCCTCTGCACTGAGGGAAACAATAATACTCCTCCTAATCCACCTCTCACTGCATTGCTCACCCAATCAATCCCCCACGGAGTAAAACGCCGGCAAATCGTGGTTGCCGAGTTGTGGTTGCTGTGGCAACATGGACTCGGGTTTTTCTGTGATGTCAGCCAGGTACGGCGTGGCAGTTTGTGCTCTAACAAGGCAGACCCTTGTTGGGGATAATGAGCAAGACTCTGCTGTCATGGCGATGACTCTTTTTGTGTGTGAGGGGAGGTCAGCGAGGGGCGACTCCCAATTAGCTTGGAGTGTTTGAGGGAGACAGTGAGTAGGTGGGTGGGAGAGTTGCCCCCCTGGACTTTGCTGTTTTATGTTGCGTATGAAATGTACTTTTTGGCAATATGTTTAACAATGCTAAAAAATATTTATCATAATGGTTGTGGGCTTTGAAATGGTTGTTTTAACAGTGAGATTAGAAAAGACTTCTGTTCAGCCTGTAGTAGAGTGAACAGAAGGCTCTTACCTAGTTAGTTCATTCATAGTTAGTTCCAATACATTTGAAGTAAAACGCCGTCCAATGAGCGCCACAGGTGGGATTAATGGTATTGAGAACCTGCCTTCAAGCATCCTTAATTTGTGACCGTGACAGGGTAGTGTTCACTCTTTCTTTCTTTTTTTTTAAATAAAAAAAATATTTTAAGTTACAACAGCATGTTAATACAAAACTTTGAATATACAGTACTTTGCTGTTCAGTATTTACAATATCCCAAAAGATAACAGAAAGAGAGGAGAAGAAAAACAACAAACAAAAAAAACTAAACTAAACAAAACACAAATATAAAAATAAAATGTATAAGGGACACTCAGTGTACTACCTGTAACTACAATAGTGATATAGAGATTTGGTATCAGATAAGGTGGTCATTTTAAATGTTTCCATGTATGTTAGAAATGGCTGCCACGCCTTAAGAAATGTGGTGTTTGAACCTGCCAGTGTATATCTCATCTTTGCCAAATGCAAAAACCTCATGAGCAAGCCACTGTCCATGTGTGGGAGGAGCTTCCTGTTTCCATCCTAAAAGTATAAGGCAAAGCAAAGGCAATAGAACTCGAATCGTATTTTGAGAGAGTGACGTTTTGAGGTATCACTCCAAAGATAGCCGTTAGAGCAGAAGGATCAAATGTAACGTTATGTATCTCTGAAAAGGTATTAAATACAGAGACCCAATAGTTATGAGTGTTCACCTGTTTTTGACACCACCAAGGCTAATGAACAACAGATGAAAGAACAGGACCTGGTTTTCCACTGCTCTGCTCCCCCTATGGAAAAAAACCCCAAAAGATAATGGGATGCATCAGTGTGGACAGCATTCAGAAAGAAACATTAGCATCTAATCATTGTTTAGGGAGTCTTTCTGATTCTGATTCTCCCCTCCCTGGTTAGGCTGGAGTCAGTGTGTAACTAGCTGAGAAAAAGATTGAGAATTCTGTCTGATATCAGGCTCATTTTTGTGCTAATTCAAGTCCCAACCAAATGCACAACAGCTAACAAGTGATATTCCACATTTACAGTCAACCTATTTAAAGAAATTATCATAGTTTGTTCTAGTTTGAATTTGCTGCATCACAGAAAAATGCTATTACGTTATATTGCATGGAAGATTTAGTAAATAACGCATCATCACTTGATTTTGAACCGGGCATCAGGGTTTCTGACTGCACAAATCAAGAGAAGTAAACTTGTCTTCCCAGTCGATGTCCATTTCATTTCATTTTTTTCTTCGGAAAGGGGGGGGGGTGTTAAATTCTTGCATGCTCATATTCTGCCCTCTGTTTACCCTCCACTGCACACTCACACACATAAAGGCAGTGATGCCCGCTCTATTGTCCCAACAAAGGAAGCAGCTCTTGTCTCGTGTTTACCCACATGTAATTTAGATTTAGATTGCGTGCCCTCGATTCTTTGCATGTGTGTGTTGTTGTGTTTTTTTGACTCGGTGGGCGTTGGAGGACCGTCGACTGCAGCCTGACAGCCGCTCTTTGTTCTCACTCTTACGAGTAAGTGGGCCTTACATAATTACGAATGAGCTTTCTATCTTTAATGCTGCCGGGAGAAAGCATGCAAAGCTTTTGGAGCTGTAAAGCTAAAAAAATTAATAATTTAAAAAAATGACACATTGTGGTCAAACACCCATTCAACACTTATCACCCTGATGAGAGCAGTTCTCACTCTGCTTTACTCCACCGCCTGTGTTCTTTGGAAGCGGCAGAGGATATATGCATACTGACTTTTCACGTGTTAAATCAGTGCTGTTACAGAGGACGTACCTGCCCCCCTTTTTTTCTTATTGTTACTTTTTTTTGTGCTCCTAATGGCTTTTGTTGGTGAATAAACACTGTAGGTTGTCCCAACCACTCCACCTTCCACTCCTCCATTGCTTAGTTTCATTTTTTGCTGACAGTGTGGTTTGTGTGGGGTCTGTTACAGACTGCACGGTGTCAGTGCATGCTCTCGCTTCAGGCTATGTCCTTGATTATTTTGTGACCGATAACGCTTTCGATGCGCTGCAAAGGAAAAAAAAAATCCCCTTAAGTGGCTATTAAATGCCATAAAAAAAAATAAAAAATGACCACACCACCAATTAAATGTGCCGAGGATGAAAAGCAAAGGAGTTCTTCAAAAATGGAGGGCAGTGTTATCTGTTCTCTTTCTGACAGTTTTTATGTCCTAAGCATTTTTTAAACTTTAAAGGGCATTTTGGTGCCCCGAGTGCTCATTAATTTCGAACCCTTTGCCAGCAGTTGCTTGCCTGCAGTTTTCTAAGAGTGTGTGTGTGTGTCTGTGTCTGTGTGTGTGTACACATGTGGTAGAGGAAGTGGCGTCTGGCCAGTTGGGTCCTGCTTTGTCTGGCTTTAATGCCTCTTCATTCACTGTACTCACATCCAGCCAGCGCCCTGACAGTCACTAATCTCCTCTTTATCTTAAAGGTTTGCTCAGCACTTCGGCGTCCCATTCAGGCAGCTGCAAACCAAAGATTTGAGGCAGCAGCGTGGACCTCCATGTTGATAGATCTACTCTGTTCTTTAAAGTAGTGAGGTTGGAAAAGCTCCAACCTAGCCGTAGTAGCGTTTTTCTCTGTATCCAGAGTTAATCCCAGATAGTGGATACATTTGGGCCTAATCTGGGCTACTTTTATCATGACAGGCATGGTATTGGCAAATGTTCTGTAGGCCAGACATGACCTCAAATGTCACAATGCCCATCTGGCCTTTATGAAACGGACACGTGGTTGAGTTGCAGGCTGACCCAACACTGTTAGGCAAGGCCAAATGTAGCACAAAGAAAACTGCATATGTGGGCCACACTTCAGCTGAACCCTCATCGCGTTCTAGAAAGACTGGGCATCTTTGTGATATATGTGGCTCGTACCTGTGGCTTATGCTCATAGGCAAAAGCCATTTTATTCACACGCAAGAGCATCCATAATGAACAGTTATGGAGCAGCTCAGATAATGCAGTGCACAGCTATTTGGAGAGGATGGGTGGTGGACCGACAATGCTTAAATGGACAGTCAGACGGCCACCAGTTTGTCCCAAACGATTTTTAAAAATAGTATGTTACAAAGACACAACAGCATTGCACAGGTTGCTGTTGCAACCGTGTTCTCTCTGTGAGCCGACTTGCAATTGTTACATGCATTCCCAGTATATTTGCTACTGCTACTCCCAGTTGTTCCCAAACAATGAACTATTTCAAAAAATGTTCATTGTTGCTTAAGGGCTATGTATCTACTGTCTACAGTGAAGCCCTTGGGAAGCACAAAGACTGATAAATTGCCCAAAGGGATGTCACTTGAGTCATCGTTTTTGTGATTACAAGTTTGAAATGTGGATGTGAAGTAGAAAAGAGTAAACTTACCTCACCTCTGCTTCAAGCAAGCACCTGGAGGCTGGCATAATAAGTTTTTGGCTGTCAAGCTGCATTGTGTTAATGTAATGTTATTATTGTCAGTTACTGTTTCAGCTTTCAGCAGTTTTGAAAACATGATTACTGAGAAAAACTGGTTACTCTTTTTGCAATGCTGCTTTCCTTTAGCAGACAGGCAAAACTGTAGCAAGGGTTCCTTACGTCAACGTGCAAGACTTGACTGCCCACCTCTGCGCTTCGACGTCACCGAGTTGTCAGTCTCTGCACAGGTCTTCCAAAGTGCACGAGTCCAGTGCCACTGAGACCACTCTGCACGTCCATCTACAACGCATGTACAACAGTGCAACAAGTTTATTTTGTGTGTGCATGTGGTTGTTTAACAGAATAAGCACATTGAACTCTTAAATATACACAGATTCTAATTCTCATAAACTTAAGAGTTAATCCATTACAAATACATAAAAGCATGTATTGGTTTGTGGAAGCCGCCATGTTGCCCTGCCATCTTTATTACAGTGCCCAAGATGGCATCATGTTTATGTATGTCATAAGAGAGCAACCACATACGCCAGATATGGCTTATTGTCAGCGGATTAGAGGCCTGACCCTCCTGTCTCCAGACAGCTGACAATTGAACGGAACGTGAGTCATCAGGTTTACTGATCTATCAGTCATTGTCATTAATGAATGGCTTGGTACACTCACACGAACAACCAGAATGAAGACAAAATTGTAATAAAATTGTGTTTTTCCCCCCTCTGGATATTATTTTTATTTTCCTGGAAACATTAAGAGAGGTAATTAGCTGGAAAGGTCTTGTTAGGGGATGTTTAGATGCAAAAACAAGCAGTGCAAATAATGAGAATGCTGTTTCCAGTCAGTGCCCATGAAAGTCGTCCCTCCCCACCCCACCCCTCCGGCTCACGTGGCCACACCCGCGCTGTTAGTGCAGTGCTCTGGATTTGGGATTGGCTGAAATGAGTGTTGTCATTGATCAGCCTGGCCAGAGAAGCACACAGGAACAATCAATAGAGGACCACCTTAGCCAACCATTTAGTGAATGAACTGGCTATATGAAAGCTAAAATCCAATTCACATTTTAATAACAGTAATGTTTTTCCATCATCATATTTTCCTTTACGTTCGAGGTTATATTTAACCCCGACTCTTTGGGAATTTGGAAACTGATTAGAATACTGATCAGACTTTTTAAAGATTTTTCATCGGCACATCTGGGACAAAGCAGAGACTGAAGTATTTTAAACAGCTTTGAAGACAGAGAATAAACAGGACATTTGCAACTGGGAAACAGATGTAAATGAAATGAATCAGCTATCAGACACTCTGTTTGCTAGACTAAAAAAAATAAGCCCATTATGCTCCTTACTACCCAGAATGTGCTCCTGACTGCAACTCCAAGGAAATATTTTTTCTCAGACCTTTTAAGTTTGACTAATAGGGATTAGTCAGGTTGAGCTAAGCATCTCACTAATGACTAAGTATTGTGTCTGACTGAGAGACGAAGAGACTTTGCAGTTTATTGGCTAAGGGTCAATTCCCACCGAGATTTTCGCTCAGCTGGCTAACATACTGCACACCATGTGCTTCAATATGTGAGTTAGAGCTGGGAATTCCGCATTTGTACTCCTCTCAGCTGCTATAGTAACAAAAAGACAGTGTGTCCTTACTTATCTTAGCCTTTGACAAAAATTGATGAATTCCATTGATTTGTGGCAGGGAAATAACACAGTATCCACCATTAACTTGTCTTAAAAGTTAAGACACTGATCAGACAACAATGGGCTCTTCCTTGCATTTATATAAACACTCATTACATTTGATTGTCAAAGAATTACTTCCAAAAGGAGTCATGGTGCACTAGAACATTAGAGCCACATGTTTGTGTCCGACCCTGGTCGTCTGACTCACGGCACCTATTTTACGGGCTATGTATGCCCTCCACTTACTACAGTCAACTTGTTAATCAAAATATATTGCGTTTTGAAATGTTTCACAGAGGAGGCATTCATCTCGACACAGCTATAATTTTGAGCTTAACAGTTTTTGTGGCCTCTCAAAATTTGCACGTCTCCATCGTCTCGTTCTACAGCAGGGCTGCTTCAAAGTCGGTTTCACTCGGTCTTTTTTCAAAATGTTTTCCTTTAAATCTTGAAAGGTTTGCATGGTCTTTCATTTCGCATGTTTATCTGCTTCCACTATTACACCCTGTGTTTATTTTATTTATACATATATATTTATATGTTTTTGCATTTATTTCCCCAGCTCTAACTTAAAAAAGCCTCAGTTTCGAAGATCTAACAGTGCAGTGTCCAAACAGTGTCGGAGCATGAAGTTGCACTCCCTTTACGCAGTTTTGTAAGACTCATATTTTTTGTGCCACCTTACGCTCATGAGCAGCAATTATGATGGGAGTTAAGGAGGAAATTAAGTTATAGAGCAACAGGCCACTTGATGTCAAGTTTAAGGTTTTTAGAAGCCGCTCCTATTGTGATCCCCTACAGTATCCGGGAACATGTCAATCCTCTTCCTTCTCATCTACTGAACTGAAGTCGCGGTTCTAACACATTTACATAAACATGCCTAATTATTCCCAATATTGACACAACTACTTATCGTCAGTAGATCTGACATGTCCATGTCCAGACAGCTGACAAGAACTAGCTAAACAACCAACAGTTGGTTATAAGCTAACATTGAGCTAGCTAATGTTAGGACTTAGCATCCTAAAAATCACATTTTCCCTCTAAAAAAAAGTTTGATTACACTCTCACAGTCTCGCATCACGTGAGAGTTTATTCAAAAAGCATCACAATCAGAGTCCAACAAAGTTATATTCAAAGACCGTTTCACTAAAACTGGCTGATAACAGCTAACACCGGCTAACAGCGGTAAAAGCATCAGTCTTACCAACAGAAAAGTTTAATATATCCTCGAACTCACTGACCCTTATCAGATTCTTTCAGTTTTTATAGCCTCTTCCACAATAAATACATATGGATGCTTGGATGGTTTAGAATCTCCACAAGTTACACTATAACTTTAAGCACATGTTCGTTATGCTAACCTCTTAGTAATGATCCGTCCCTAAAGCTAAATAAGTTATTACGACCAAAAAGATTCACTGAGAGGGACGGCATGGTGGTGTGGTGGATAGCAATGTAGCCTCACAACAAGATGGTCCTTGGGTTGAAATCATATGTGAGGCCTTTCTGTGTGGAGTTTGTGTGTTCTCTGTGTAGGTTCTCTGCAGGTACTCGAGCTTCCTCCCATAGTCCAAAGGCATGCTTGGGGTTAGGATAATGGCGATTCTAAATAGACCAAAGGTGTGAATGGTTGTCTATCTCTGGAAAAAAATAGATAGATAATTGAGGAGATGCTCCTGTAGTGGCATTGGGATTATAGAAGTGTTTGTAATTCTGTTGTAGATTACAACATTATGGGTTTTCTCCTGAGAATAGAAAATGTTTGGGGTTCACTGCTAGTTTAAACCATCATAGTAGTTTAGATGATGTGATTATAGTTTGTAAGCCACGACAGAGCAGCTGGTTGGATAAAATGGATATTTAATATTATTGTAAAAACTAAAACCTTAGCCTTGGTTTAGAGCTTAGTGGTCTTTTGTTGACAGATTATTAAAGCATGTTGCAGATAATTTCATATGTCCACCCTCTGAGCTCTGTTAAATCTGCTGCCAGATTTGAGCACATCTGTTGCCAGAATTTTGTACATCTGTTGCCAGATTTCAGTGACAAAAAGTAGCCCAATAAAAACCTACTTTTGAAGCCAAACACTCACTCGAGGTTAAAAAAAGAGAGCTACATTATTGTTTTCCCATTTAGGAGAGGTTAAAAGATAATTCAGTGTTTTCTCTACATTGAGCAGCAACTTTCACAGGGCAGTTTGAGTCGATTGTTGTGTTCAAGATGAAGTGGGGGCATCTGGCTACTCTGTGCCTAGAAAAAATGTAATTAATACGAATTTCTTGCACCACATGACCATTATAATTAGGCTGAAAAACACCCTCGTGCATTTACTCTACCATGAGACCTATGAGCACAACAAATGCTTCAGAAGCAGTAAATAATATGTGAATCAGGACAGGAAATTATTATTAGAAGAGTAGAAAAATAGGTACACTGAAAAGGAAAGAGCTTGCTATTAGGTCTTCATCAACGTCACACCAGGACAAACAACTGAAAGATGTTGATTTAAAGTAAGTGGAAGGAAATGAAATGCAATAGCCTTGTAATACATCAGAATATCATTTCAACCGTAAAGTGTTTTTAAATAATAAACCTTAGGAAAAGCCCATTAGATGCAACAAAGTAATAACACTCTGGTTTATTAAAATGGCCCCACCACAGATATGGAATTCTTTTTAGCTGTGCGTGTATGTGTGTGTGGAATGCACATGTGGCATAAAAATGTGTGAAAAGTGTGAGTTTTGTGGTCAGCGCATGCGAGTTAATACACTCACAGATTCTGATTTGGTTCCATTTTTCAAATCACCACAGCTAAAGCATCATTGATTAAAAAAAATGTAGCCATAGCAACTGATATGATTGTTTTGCAGCCTGGGGTTTGGCCCTTTAGCTATCACCCGCTTTACCAAAAAAAAAAACAAAAAAAACAAAGCAAACAAAAAAAAAAACAGTGAATGGGTAAAGCTGTGAAGTTACTACCTAACACTGGGAAGTTCCTAGCTAACACTGGGAAGTTGCTAGCTAACACTGGGAAGTTCCTAGCTAACACTGGGAAGTTGCTGGCTAAAACTGGGAAGTTACTAACTAACACTGGGAAGTTGCTAGCTAACACTGGGAAGTTCCTAGCTAACACTGGGAAGTTACTAGCTAACACTGGGAAGTTGCTAGCTAACACTGGGAAGTTACTAGCTAACACTGGGAAGTTACTAGCTAACACTGGGAAGTTGCTAGCTTCCTTCCCTATTAGCAAGGTACAGTTGTAAAATATTAAATTACATGCTACGCATTAAAAGATGCGTGAAACAACCCCAACCATAATCAAAAGCTGATCAAGACAAAAACAACAATAATTTCCTGTTACTCAAAGCTGCTAGTTTTAACACAGCTTTATGGGTTACGTTATCTAAAAATTCCCCCTCCATACAATACTCATGAATGAGGAAATTAGCTATGACCAAAACCATTTTTTAGCAGTCAACATGCATATATTTGCTTTAAAGTTGGTTTAAGACTGCTACCTTTCATATAGGAAGCAGCATACACTGCACTGCACTCTGAAACCCATTCTTTTCTATGGCTTGTGCCGCACAATAATGGTTTCCCGCTGCGTTGAACAAACCAGAGAGCACTCACAGGTGCCCCAGTCAAACTTAAACACAGCTGAACTTTGACATCAGCACAGTGTGACACATATTCACACAACCTGTAGAACTGTAGAATGAGAGGCAACAGGCGCACAGGCGTACACCTGATGACTATGAGCGCCTGCCAAAAATGTCATCAACGGCCAGCTCAACAAAACCTTTAGGTAATTCACGCAACCTTATCGTAGCCTCCGATGTGAAAAAGCCTTTTGTGGGCAGGCTTTTTCAGCATCTCAACAACAGTACAGTCCTATTTTTAGCTAGCTTAAAGGTTGATTGAAGTTAGAAGGTCAAGTGGGTACAATCAACATATGCTAGCTTATCTTCTCCTCTGTTCTTTTTTCAGTCACTGATGGGAATAGAGCTAGACGGCATGCTTCTCACCTTTAACAGATTTTGTTTGTCAGTAGCTGAAAATAGCAGAATGAACAAAATGAGAACCCTACAAATTAAAACGACAAAAAGCTCAGGTACAACAAACTTTGCCTGTGCTCCACTTGCACCACTGCTCAGGCAGTATCCACAAGTTACACTATCCAAGTCTTATGGTAAACCACCCTGGCTGGCAACACTGTTCATAATCATATCTAAGGTTTTCCTTCTAGTAAAAGGCATTTCTAAATGACCACCAACTTTTGATTGGTAGCAAACTATGTATGTGCATACCCTCCAATACAGCCTTTAATTGTAGCACTGCTGCCTTGGGTTTCCATGCCAGTGCTGCACTACCCTGACTTTTGAGCATTTACAAGTGCTCGTTTTACAAATTCAAATTAAAACACAAAATATAAGGTCACTGCTATTATTCTTTTCTTTTAAAAAATCATGGGAAACTTAATGTGATTCAAAATGCTTTACTTTTTCTTGCAGTCCTTGCTGTTTGAAAAAAGGTGAGTCAGACCTGGTCTTTGAGAACAGAGAGGAACGAGGAGAATGATTATCAGGAGAGTGAAGTAGTGCAAGCGAGTGAAGAGGGAGGCAAGAAGAGGCTTTATATATGTGGTGAGCATTCTTCACTTGTGACTGTGGGAGCCAGTGACACATGAAATATGAGAGACAGCAGCACTCTCCACTATTTATAGTACTGCAAGAGAGAAAGAGAAGAAACTGGCCACACCATATACACTCCAGGGCAGAGGTGGCATCATTTTTTCATACGCTAAAGAGGAAAAAGAGGAATCCCAGCCTGTACTGAGAAGACACACATGTCACTGCAGTGACTATGACAGGCCAGTCTGAAGCAGAAACGCGTGTGTCATCTCAGTAGTGAGAGGTGGCTAAATAAGCCTCTGCATCCACTTTTCTTTTTTAGCTCACAAAGCTAAACAGATGCTTGGGGGAAGCGCCGGTTGTGGCTTTGTGTTGTTGCTTTGTGGCGATTCAAACCCATCTGCAGCTCAGCACTGTTTTGTACAAACTGCTAAAAATGTATCAATGCTACTGGGAATGCAACAGCATGTCCTGTTCTGCTGGAGATAATGATGAAAAGAAGCCAAAACGAAGCCCACTGAAAGCGGGCATGCAGCTTAGGGAATCTCTCCATTTATGTTATTTTATGTTTAGATGAAGACTCGCAAGCAAGAATCAAAAGAAAGCGGAATTGGTTCAGTTCTTGTAGTGGGTGACAAGCACTAAAAATAACCGTGGCAAACCACCGCTAATGCTAATTTAATGGGGGTCATAAGGCCAGCTGCAAATATGAATGGATGGCTGAATGGATGAAGACTCATCATTTGACATCATCTGCTGTGTTGGTCCTGATGTAAGATGATTTCGATAGCTCTGCCCTCAAATTGCATAACATGTCTGCGCTGTCAGGCCAAAGAGGCATCAGAACATCCCATAAAAGTAACCAGAAGACTTTGATTTGTCATGCTCAGAAAGCATGACCCATTAGGAAAGCAGCAAGTATTCTTATCTCTCCAAAATTGTCCAGAATGGTCACATTTGCAGCTTAAAATGATACTTGCGAGTGTTTTTGAAGAGGTATTTGCTTCTTGACATTTCAGTGTTTCACAAGGTGCCCCAACTCGCATTAAACCGTCATCTCGGCTGTTTGATGCCAACGCTCTCACGCTTGGGCTTGAGCTTTAGCCACGGTCCGAGGCAGAAGCCGAAGGCGGCCGCGAAACTTTGATGCTGCCTTCCATAAGCGATTTCTTCAGTGATGTCATATCTGTAGAGAAAAGCCCTTCAAAGTCAGGCTGATGTATTATGCATGGCACTATAGTAACTAGCCAGTGTGCTAGTAGTGCTCCAGGGTGGTAATGGTGATGCTTGCAGTGCTGAGAATAGCAATGGGAAGCCTTTGTACTGAATGCTTTTGCCAAGGATGAATTCCTCTATGGTCAGCTTATCTTTCCTCAGATGTATGTTCTATGTATGCAGACACCGTGCAGGGGTAGCAGTGGATTGTGCTTTATGCTTTGAACGCTAATGCATACTGTAGAAACTCACAACTTTAGCAGACAACTTGTGTCCTTGTTTGAGCTTTTTCATTTTCATAACCCTTTTTTACCTCCGCCAAGCAGGTTAGGTTTTTGGTAGTGTTTGCACGCATCGGTGTCATTCTGTGAACGTGAAAAAGTTTTGAATGAAGTGTGATAAAACTTTGCAGTGGGGTCATTTGACTTACATTCACCAAGGTCTTCAAGGTCAACTTGAATTGTGTTAGAACGTTAAAGAAAATATTGTTAAGAGAAATGTTAAGGTGAGAAAATCTGAATTTTGGGTTTTCACTAAAGTTTGATGTGGCTTTTTTGTTAGATTGGATAATGACTAGTTGTTCTTAAAAATGAAGCTTATTTTTCACTTAATGCAAGAACTACTTTTTCTATTTTTTAAATGACAGATTATAGCAAATCATGCCATTATTTAAAAATTAACTATTTTGATAAATTATGCATGTATTTATTTTTGATCTCCCCCCCCCCCAAAAAACCATTAACTATATTAGTTAAAGGAACAGTAAATAATTTATCCCCTTGTCTTCTGTTGCCTAAATGTTGGCACAATATAATTTAGTAATATTTTGTTGGCAATCATTAAAAAAAAGATCATTTATGGTGTACTTGCAGAAGTGACATGTTGCTGCACTTATGGCAGATGAAAAAGGTCATTTTAATGGCAGCAGAAGGCTGTGGATCAGTAAGTCATTAAATCCTTTATTTGGTTCGTCGGTTGGTGTACATACTGGAATTATACATTAAATATCACAACAATGGCCAAGTATTTTTGTGCAGACATTTATGTTTCCAAGAGTTAACTGTTGACTATTAATACTCTTACCTTTCATCTCGTGCAAATGGGAATGTTGATATTGTTGATTTGCATTCTCTCACTTCACTAAAGAGATTCTGAGAATTAAATTTAGCATAAAACAGCATGTAAAGGGCCACTGGATGAAACAAATATGCAAGACACTTGCAGATATTAATACACCATATGAACAAAAATATTCGGCCACCTGCACACCAGACCTACAGGAGCTTTAATGACATTCTTTTCTAAATCACAAGGCATTTAAAAAAAGTTGGTCTCCTCTTTACAGCTATAGTAGCTTCCACTCTTTTGGCAAGGCTCTCTACAAGATTTTGGAATGTGCTGAGAATTTTTTCCCATTCATCCAGAAGAGCATTTGGATTAACATCCAAAGGGTCTGCCTTGCAATGTCCGTTCTAGTTCTTCCCAGAAGTGTTTTATGGGGTTGAGGTCAGGCCAGCTGAGTTCTTCCAACCCAACCTCATGCAGCTTGCTTTGTGCACTGGGGCACAGTCATGATGTCAAAGAAAAGACTTTCACCAAACCTTTCCAACACGTTGTCACTCCCACGGCATAACATTTTACGCTAGGTGACAAATCGTCAGTATATTGCGCTTTCGGCCATCCAACATGTCCCTATATTACGAGTTCGGAACAATGAGGAAACATGAGAACGGTTTGGAATGATCTACACATGTACGTTTATTCTACTTAAATCACTTTGGAAAACACTATCTAAAACATTTAAGGTGGTGGTTAAGATTAGGGATAAGGTTATGGTTAGGGTTAGGGCCGGAATGCACGGCTGGAATGTGTGTTACCGCAGGAGCGTCATTCTATTCGATTTCATCCACAATCCGGTGCATAGCATAGGAACGCGGAAGGTCACCTTTCACGTTCTCGTGAAATGCCTCGGGATGTGACAAATCGTTGGTATATTACGCATCGGGAGTGAGAACGGACTGACCTTTCCCACAGAGTTGGAAGCATAGAAAGGTATAGTTTTAAGATTTCCCTTTGCTGGAATTAAAGGTTTGGATGAGCTCCTCGGGCATATTTTGGTAGAGTCAATCTGTTTTATTGCTGGGATGTGTCTTGGGAATGTTGCCCGAGAAACATCCCAGGAACTGAACCTGTGGTTTTACGATCGGTAGACCCCACTCTGCAAATATAACCTTGCAGTACTGACTAAACCCTCTGAAGATTAGTTGTAACAAGCCTCTGGCAGGTTCTACAAAACGCTGCAGTTGACCAGCACTGCTCACTTTGAAGGCTCTCTTAGTCAGTAACTTTCATTTCTGAATTCTCCTTCACAGGCAGCTTTGTCATCCACCAGCTTGGATTCTTTTGTGGCGAACAGGGTAGCACAAGTTTTAATTTGTTTTCGCAATATGTTTATCACCACTGTTGTAACCTCTGTAATTACACCATGTGATGGAGCCTCTCGTGAACATAGCTCACCCTGAGGATCTGTGGAAATTATGTATAATTCATGGTGTTGATTGTATTTATAGTTGCTCTGGCTTGTTGTTTGGAGACAGAGATGTAGCATTAAACAAGGGCTACTTTGTTATGAAGATGCGGAGCTGCTCCTTCAGTGAACAGTTTGTTTCCCTTCTTTTTTAAGTTTTTGGCCACCGCCTGGGGGGCGAAGCTGTGCAGAAAGAGGTGGAAACTTTGGTGGGTTTTTTTTTATTCCTTTCAGTCTCCTCCTGTATTCACAACTGGCAAAAAGATCACCATCCCCACTCAAATTAATGTGATTCTTTATTCTTTTTTTCTTTCAAGCTAAAACACTCTGAGCTCTGTAGCACATTCAAAGCTGTGCCCTTGCAGAGTACCATTAGAGTACATAAAAGTTTAAATGTCTTAAGCTCTGAATTGCCCACATTTGCCTGTTCGTTAGAGTAGAATAATTTATAGGGAGACAACTGACTACATGATGTTGGAGTCATGAGAAGCAAGTCTTCATGAGCACTAATAAGAAGTGTGCTGAAATGATCCTGACAAGCAAGTCCTTCTAAAGTAATCGTTAAATCAGAGGGTGAAGATTTGGTTGAAAGTGCATTAAGGGAAAAGTTAGTGTTAGGCAAGAAGTGTTCCACCAGGAAAGTTGTTAGAAAATTGCTCGAGTGTATTTGGTTCATATAGCACTATCCACCAGCTATAACAAGAAGCAGATTCTCGCCTCTCCAGTTGCCCTATTTGAAATATATCACAAGAAAGGTGTGGCTTAAAAAAATGCCCCAATTGGATTGGATGGATTGTTACAGAAACACAAAGATGACTAGAAAAATTTGCATTTCCTGTGAAAATGCTGTGTGGATGCTGTAACGCTGAAGTTGTCTGCTGAAAATAGATGAAAAAGATGAAAAGTTGCAAAAATTGTAATAGCTTTGCAGAAGCATAAGAACTTAGCAAAAATGTAATTACTTAGCAGAACTGCAATAAAGTAGAGGAAAAATAATACTTGGCAGAAATACAAGAACTTAGCGGAAATATTTTAACCTAGAAAAAGTTGCATTTCCTGCGAAAATGCTGTGTGAATGCCCTGTAGTGTAATCTGCTGAAAACAGCTGAAGAAGTATAACTATGTGCTGAAAGGAGGTGAAGAAACTGAAAATTCTGCTGAAAACAGGTGAAGAAGCTGAAATTTTTGCTGAAAAGAGGTGAAAAGCCAAAAATTCTGCTGAAAAGGGGTAAAGAAGCTGAAATTTATACTGAAAAGAGGTGAAAAATTTGAACTGTCTGCTGAAAAGAAATGTTGCCATGGGCAGGATTCAAACCCGGGCCTCCTGGTGGCTACTCATCTCACTGAGCCAAACTGGTTCTCACGTAACTGAAAAAAGGTGAAAAAGCTGAAAATTCTGCTGAAAAGAGGTGAGCTTTCTGAATTTTCTGTGGAAGAGATGAAGAAACAGAAAATTTTGCTGAAAAGAGGTGAGGAAAATGAAAATTCTGCTGAAAAGAGGTAAAGAAACTGTAAAGAAGCAGAACGTTGCGCTGAAAAGAGGTAACAAAGCTCAAGTTTCTGCTAAAAAACAGCTGAAGAATCTGGAATTGTTGCTGAAAAGGGGTGAAAAAACTGAAAATTCTGCTGAAAAGGGTTAAGAAGCTGAAATTTCTGTTGAAAAGAGTTTAACTGTTTACTGAAAAAAATGTTGCCATAAGCGAGATTCGAACCCAGACCTCCCGCTCTGAGAATGGCTGCTCATCTCACTGAGCTAAAACACAGCTCACCCCGGCAAGCAAAATCAGTGACCACACTGATAATGTGGTCCATTCATTTCAATGGGACAAAAAAAAATTGCATAAAAAATTTTATATCTCAAAAAGTATAGAAGTTATGAGCACCAAAAGTCATAGCAGGAAAGAGCAGAAATAGCAGAATATTGTAAAATTTGAATGGTAAAAATAGCACAAAAACTGAGGAAGTAGTTAAGCGCCAAAAAATGTACAGAAGCAACTAGAATATAGTGGAAGCATCCACACAATTACCAGACTTAGTTTGCTGGGTCACTCTGTGTGCCACAGACAATAACCAGGCTGCATGTGTGAAGCTCTGCATGCAGGAGGAAAGGCACTGAGACAGGAGAGACATCCACTTATTTACCACCCACAGCATGAAGGCACACTGTATATTGATACCAGTGGGAGAGCATCAGTTAAATGGCATTAGTGGATGGACTGGGAATAAAACAGGATTATGTTATGTCTTTTTTTTTTACCTGTTAAAGCTAGTAAGACACATTAGCTATCTTTTCAGTTGTAGACTTTGTTAGTTAGCTATTGAAAGTCTCCATAAAGTGAATATAATCACTGTCATGTACTTTACAGTGGAAACACGGCTGCTTGCGTTTCTAAATGTGACTCCAGCATTTTATTGAACGTACTGGGAAAGCTGGCATACTCCCTGTGCGAGTATGTGTGTTTGTCAATAAGAGCACATTAGCGATTTGTGTGTGTGTGTGTCTGTGTGTGTGTTTAGGTCAGCTTTGCTGCCCACATGGTTTCAGGTCTCTCACTCTCTCCTGCCTGAGGCTATCCTGAGGTGGATCCCTGCTGCTGTCCCATAACCTTGCCAGTGACAACACTGGCAGCCAATCATTTTAAAGCAGTTTATGACTTGCCTCCTAAACTAAGAGTTTAGGCAAAGGATGTGTCACATAAATCAGGACCGCTGAATTTTTGATGCAAATAAAAACTGTCCTTTATTTGATATTATTTGGGGAAAAAATAAAAAAGCAGCTTGTATTGTTTCTGTCTTTGCATAAGTGGACAGTGTGCCAACAGCAAGACATTACCCCTAAACCTCAGACCCCGCCTCCCACCACCACCACCATCAACCTCCGCCTCCAAACCCGCCCCAACCCCTTCCCCCGCACTATGATAATCTGCCGATGTGACCGTAACCACTTATCCTTCCACAAGATTGTGGAACATGGCTGAGCGAGGCTGATCGCCCTACCTCTCCTCTGACCTCAGAGATGAGATGTGAGGAAATCAAAAAATGTATTAGTTGCCAGGAAATTGTCTGTGATTATACATTAAAAGGTGATTTTCATGGCCCGACTGTCACACCTTCACCAGCAAAATTACAAAGCTGATTTTGGGATTAGAGCGAGCGTTACAATTCACGCCAGTGGTGCTGGATGGGATCGAGTCCTGTTGCCGATCTTGAACTAAATGGCGTAAGGAGGAGGTCTGTCAATATACTTTTGACCATTTGAAAGCTTGTGCTGCTGACTGGATTGATGTTTCAAGCTCATTTCATTTGTGTCAGTCTGCTCCTGATGCGTCATGCCTCACGGTTCTGCAACATGATTTGTCTCTCACTTCAGTGAGCGCAGTCCAGTTAGTGAGTGATGATAAGATGAACTGCAGGGGGTTTCACAGTCGTTCAGTCTTTTGGCATTAAATCACTCAAATAAGCAAGTTCCTAATAAATGAGCAGGTTTTCACACTCACAGGGTAACCTTGGCAGAACTTTCCTGAAATATTACACTCTTATTCGTCAATAAGCCTCGACTCTCTCCAGCCTGGGATCAGCACACGCCTCCAGGATACACCCGTGAAGAAGATTTGCATTGATATGGGAGTAGTTTTGAAATGATTTCCTCAAGATTTCTTCACTTGACAAGATCATGAGAAAAGATGAGGCCTGTGTGATCTTTATTTTTGAACAGTTTTGGTGTCTTAACTTCAAAAATGCAGACTCTCGTGTAGGATTATGACTTAATAAGATCGTTAAAATTTCAATTTGGCTCTATGCAAACCCTATTGAGCAAAAGAATGTCCCCGCGAGTATAACAACACAAACACAGGCTCGCTGTATGTGAAAAGCAATAGATTTGGAGATTAAGAGACATTCTGAGAGAAAATAAGAAGAGAGGAAATGACTTGGGGATTTATTTCTGCTTTATTTCCATGTTCAGAGAAAGAGGAAACAAATAAAATTGTTCAGATGGGATAAAAAAAAATTTCCAGGGGACTGACGGAGACATCTCTATTTGTAAATCTATCATACTTAGCCGAACAGCTGCTGGCATCGACTCTCTAAGTAAAGTTTTACAGTATAGCACTGTGTGCACTTCAAGCATACAGATACAAGGATGCAGTCTCTCTAATCTCACTGAGCCTCAATCCTTGGTTACTTGAACTTGTTTTTGTGCTGAGCGTTGTGCGTCAGAATCACAGTGTAACTCCCACGTGAAAATGCGCATTTACAGTTTTTCATTCCTAGTTGCTCCAAAGTTATGACCTCTGCACCCAGCAGGTTTCTTCTGAAAATGACTGACATCTTACTCCTTATTGCTGCTTTGTGGCCAGATGTATGGAACCAATGTAAGGAAAGTCTTTTAGCTGTTTGAGAGTGTAGTCCATTTGCTCATTCTGGGTGGTATTCTAAGCAATCTATGCACTGTCAGCAGTGTGTTATATAAAGTCAACTGGTCACATTAGTAGTGAATGTAGCAGTGCAGAAACCAGACAGGAGCACAAGAACACCTTCCACCGTATACCCTCTTTTTATGTTGTATTGTTAACTAATTTCATACATTAAATGGACTGCATTTGTATAGTATACTGTACTACATTTTTAACTTAGTGGTTTACAGAGCGCTTTTACAATCACCCCATAAACAACTACATAATAATCTGTCGGCCCCCCTTTTGCTTCCAAAACAGTCCTATCCCATCCAAGCATGGACTAGACGCCTGAAGGTGGGCTTTCGGTATCCGCACCAAGATGTTAGTAACAGATCCTTAAGTCTTGTAAGTTGCCTGGTGGGGCCTTCATGGATCGAACTTGTTTGTCCAGCACATCCCACAGGTGCTTGATTGGTTTGAGATCTGTGGAATATGGAGGCCAAATCAACACCTCGAACTCATTGTTGTGCTCCTCAAATCGTTCCTGAACCATTTTTACTTTGTGGCAGGTGCATTATCCTGCTGAATATTATTTCCATGAAACGGTGTATAAGGTCTGCAAAAATGTTCAGGTAGGTGGAAGCAGGACCCAAGGCTTCTAAAAATAGCTCTTGGTGATGGGGGAGAAGGGACTATACCTCCCGCCCCATCAGCTTAGGCAGTTACCATCCCACCTGCCTTTTTTCCTTCCCACTGTCGCCAAAGTGCTTGCTCATAGGGGGTCATATGATTGTTGGTTTTTTCTCTGTATGTATTATTGTAGGGTCTACCTTACAATATAAAGCGCCTTGAGGCGACAGTTGTTGTGATTTGGTGCTGTATAAATAAAATTGAATTTTGTGGAAGAATTGGTCCTTGTGATGAGTTGGGAATTAGAATGCATGGTCTATAATATATTTATGTTAGTAGGAATGGCAAGATTAAGACAAAAACAAAAAGAAGTTGAACCCTGGCACTTCCTCTTCTTTCTTAGCACAAAGTTCATGAAAGGTTGGTCATGAATTTGTGACCCTATTTTTATGACAATATAGTTATAGTAAGGATCTTAAATGTCTCATCTTTTTATTATTCCTAAACCCCATATCTTTTATATGAACTGTTAGCCAGACACATACAATATTAAGATACTGTCACCGTATAATCTGACTAAACTGGACTGTTAAACATGAAGCAACATTAGCATTCATCCTCAGTGATGTTCACTCCTCTTTTAGCTCCACTTTGGTTTTCTGGCTCTTTAGCTGCCAAACTCTGCACTGCGTTCACCATCGTGTTGCTAACTTTCCCTGACATTTGGTTCTGAGCAAGCTGTGAAGGGTTTCATCAGAGCTTTTTCCTGTGAAAAACAGATGCCTGCTGCTGCTGAAAGGCAGGCTGATGAGAGCAATGAGACTGAAACCAACTGCGTCTTTGGAAACCAGAAACAATGAGCTGAAAGATGCTATAAAGGTTGGTCAAGCTGAGAGAGTGCTATAATGTTAGGTGATAATTCTCTACAGGTATGTCAGTATGGGTGACATTTATCACATCAGGCATAGGCATTTTGCCCTTTGGAAGATATAAATCTTTATTGGACAGCTTTTAGAATAAATCCCATATTATCTGTGAGGCTTTTTCCAGGAGAACAGAGGCAGCAATTTTCCTGCCAATTCAGATTTGGGGTCATTCATTAAACTGCTGTGTTGAGTCAGCCAGATAATATTAGTATTACTGTAAATATGTCTTTTTTTTTATTGCCTTTTGCTCTATCCGGATATGGAAAGATTCCTGATTATTTTGGAAGCCATCAGGAAAATGAAACATGTTATCACTGCCGGCTGTCAAAAGAATGAAACAGCTGTAATAAAAAGAGAAAAAAATCACAGTTAATCAATGAACGTATAAAAACTTAAGCCAACTGCTGGCTGTCACAGGGATTTAACTCCACCTCGGCCAGATATGTGTATTTCGTGTCTTATCTAAGACTGAGACAGTGCAGCCTGTCGAGAACATCCTTTAACTCTATACTGTCACCATCAGCAAGGAAGATGATTTAGCGTGCACTCTTAAAACGTTACACTGCTGCGAACAGATCAGGCTTGTGCTGTTGCAGCAAGATGTTTGCTGCCTTCCCTTGAGTCAGTCCCCAACAGACTGACTCAATGTGCCGAGGTTAAGCTGTAATGACACAGCCACTATCACAGAGTGACATATGGTGTGTGTGTGTGAAAACTCTTATTTAAGCATATTGCTTGCTCCCAGCTGAAGAAAAAGTGATAATGAGAGAGGTTAAAGAGTTAAAGTGTGAGTGTATATAGAAGGGTGTGCATTGGAATAAGTATGTCTCTTTCTATATGGGAGCATATGCCTGCTCACACTGAGCAGGTAGCTCTAATAGTTTCATCTCAGCTACACGGCTTTGAAACTCACTGCTGTTCAAAGCTTCTGTTTGTGAGAGGCAGCCAATCAAAAGAGAGTCAGCTTGGGAAGCTACTCTACAAGATAAGTCCTAAAATAACAACATGAACTTAGAAATGAACACAATTGGTCTCCTTTAATATACAAAGTGGCAAAAATCAGCTTAGTTATTCAAAAGTAGTTGTTTTTTATATGAATGTGAGGAGAAAAGCTTCTTTGATATTGTTTCTTGGAAGTTTAGCCCTGCTGGGATGCCCTGTAGTCACTTTTAGATGTCTTTCATTGTTAACATTAATGATGCGTGTTCTGTTATTGAATCCGAACTTACGGTTTTCATACTTACAGTTTCATTCATGCTAGCTGCTAATGTAACCGCAAGATTTGTTTATGCTAACATCATCGGTGTGTGCTGTGGTAGTTAACATGATAAATAGCAAAGACAAAGAATGTTTTTGAAATGCCAGTGTACATATGCATTTCAGCAAGTTGAACTCCGAGTTCTCTGTGTTTACCTGGAGGGACCAAGATCCTAATAAAGTTTTTTGGTTGTGATTGCCACCGAATGCTCGAACACTAACCTTTACCTCAGTATTTTGAAGAGAGGTAAAGGCAAGAAATCCTGTGACAGATAGATTGTTGATAAAGTTCAGATGTTGTTAAGGATTTGTGCAAAACAGAAATAAAAATGTAAAAAACAGGACCCTCAGATTCTGTCGAGGCCACTGTTACTTTGTATGACTGCTGGCCAAACCGACATAGTCAGATCGCTTCATCTTTTTTGAATGTCATGTCTTTATGGGGCTTTAGACCTTTCTGAACTTGCCATGGAACTAAAAGTCCTGAAGCCTGGAGGTAGAAATAGATTAATTATAACCAACTGTGAAATGCATAAATTGCTGTGACACTGGGATGAAACTTTCTGTCTGTCTGCTATGCAGTCATCTTTAACTATTTGCAAACCCAACTTCATGATGTCATATCCATGCCTTGGCCACTCCATATGTACTGTTGGTGTGAACAGGTAGAGATGAAAAAGGAGAGGCGGTTCCAAGCCTCTGGGGATGCGTGCGCCCTGGCGCCTTCACTGGCATCTCTAATTAAAACAGTCAACTTGGATCACAGAGGATGTCTGCTAATTGAATTCCACTGTTGGATGTTTATTTTAGCCCGTGTGAAGTTTAAATTTAGAACAAATAAACTGGGGCCTTCAACAAGAGAACTCGGAAGGCAAAAAAAGTGTGAATTGTAAAGTCCAACCAAATCATTAGTGAGTGTTTATTACGTTGAGTCATTTTAAAACATTAAAAAACATGTGTTCTATAGAAAGACTTTCTTCTGTGTGTATACACATGCTAAATCCTCTGACTGAAAAAAATTGGTTTTCTTTGTAGCGCTGGTCAGCTCCTGCAAAGTGAGCAGAAAACCTCTTAAACCACAGGGGGTGCGGTCTCTGCTTTCTCTGCTTTGTTGTAGCCTTGTTAGCATTTCTGGGAGTTCTCAAAGCTGCGATGTCTACTGCTGTATTAGTTATTATTAATCTCTGGCTCACTTCTCTGGCTCCCCACATGCCCAACCGCTCATGGCACATGGCTGCTCCTCCCCAAGTCGGACTCTGCTGGAAGTTGCTTCCTGCTAAAAGGATTTTTTCTTTCCCGCTGTCTCCAAGTGCTTGCTCATACAAGGATGTCTGATTGTTAATTTTCTTTCCATTATTGTAGGGTCTTTACCTTACAATATAAAATGGCAGGAGGTGAGTGTTGTTGTGATTTGGCACTATATACATATCCGGTCTTTAAGTGATGACATACGAACGCTGCTTCCGGGTCCAAACTAATCTGCATTTATTAAGGCTGTTGTGTTTTTAACATGTTTTGTATCTTGTTCTATTTAATCTGAACAAGCCCCTAAAAAAGGGCAATGGTCACTATCGGCCTCTCTCGGGTTTTATTACCACTGTTCGATTTAAAGCTCAGTTTTTAAAACCTTACGATGTAACTACAGCCCAGCCCATGCAGCAGTATATTAATGACTAACCTCGTATTGTGGATGGATTATCTCAGTTGTTCTCCTGACTGACGTTCGGTCCGTTTACAGCATCCTGCCATGCGATTCCATTTGTCCCTAACCATCGGAAACCCTCGTGTTAACTTTTATCGAGTGGAAAAAAGTTAGTGTTCATCCTCCACCTTCTCTGTGTTTATGTTATGCTAACCTAGCTTCCTGGCTAGCGATCACGTAGCACCTCATTATATACCAGCTAGTCCAACTTCAGTAACCCTGCAAACATCACTGCTGTTTAGTTTTCTGTCTTCATTTATGTTGGAAGTGATAGCGGAGCTGTGCGTTTTAATTTGTGTCATAAATCTCTCAGTCAGAACATGGTATATCATGTTTAGGTGGAAACTAGCAAGCTAACTTCCTGCTAACTTTCACCTCCATTAAATGTAATAAATTCTGTTTTCATCGATGCCTGGATGTTAAACTTAATTGTTTCACCTGGTATAGCAGCAACACTGATCATTTTATTAAAGATGAAGGAATTTAGACAGTTTGTATCTCTTAGTGATGCCACAGTATTCGTTTGATATTGGGACCTGAAGCGGAGTTTGGACCCAGAAACGGCTAATGACGTCAGACATACAGGCCGGATTGAACTGAATTTATAAATTCCCTTGGAATCATACAGTTGTCTTTTAAAGATAAACAGGAAAATGTGAAATTCTGTTCTCTTATGTACCCCTCATCCATTTTCCACATTTTAATGACGCCATAGCTTGCAGCTTTGGCTTCTTTCCTGTGCTAACCGCTTTATTGTTGTTAAATAGGAAACAGAAAGTGAGCTCAACTGCACAGTGGACATGTTAACTAGCTGAAAGTTTATAGAAGAAGCCCACATGCCCACACCCACATCACCTGACTCAAAGGCATAAAAACAGACTAGCAATGTATACTAGTTCACATCCCATTTTATGAAAGTTTTGGACAGGACAACATACTGACAATTTGTAGAGGCTTTTGGGCATTCAGAAAATGCAGTCTGCCTTCAATGTGGCACTAGGGAATGTCTTCAGCCAACTAACAAGGGCATGCTCATCAAATTTCACATCAGTTCAGTCATGAGATACTGTTTCCTGTGTATAAAGTTAACATTTGGCCTAAGGGTGGAACAAAAGGAGAGACTTCTTCCACTGAGAAGCATAAAAGTGCTTTGAGGGAGACACTCATTTTGTACAACTAGGAGTTCTTATATGACTCTAACCAAGTAGCAGCAAATCTCCCAAAGAGGAGCTCTGTTTTTCTAATGAATCATCCTCAAGGGACCACTAATACCTACAAATAAAAAGATTTCTTTGCTTGTTTTCCCTAGCACATCATATCCTACTTTCTGCTTGCTTCCTTTAGTGCTGGGATTACAGCTGGTCCTAAATGTTGAGCAGCACAGCAATGCTACAAATAGCTTTATGACCCCAAATGTTGTGATTTTCATATGATAAACATTGTCATAATTTGTTTAAGCGTTGGTCTAAATTGCTCTCATAATCAGACCATGATAGAAGACAACTTAGAACAACCTCATCAATCCCATCCTCTCGTGTGGATGTTTGTTGATTGCTTTCATGGGAGTAGCTTATTAGTTACCTTTATATGAGGGGGGATATCCCAAAGCTTGGTGGATTGGTGGATTTTTTTTCTGTTTAACAATGCTGAACACCAGCTCTATTCCATTTGTTTAAGATTTTATTTTCTGAGGTCTGAAATCAGGTTAGAGTGGGCTGTAATGGTGCTGAGGGAGCTGTCCTGATTACCCACCATGCCTTCCAAAAGTAATAATGTCTGTGCTCGAAAAAATATGAGAAACTGCCTCCTATAAGTGTAAATGAAATTGAATTTTCTTTGGCAACCCATAAGTTGACTACAAAGACAGTTTCCCCCTTGTATTTGCAAATTTTCTGCAATATTCCCCTTAATTAAGTTTTCTGCATTTCTGTTCCGCACCATTATTTTACATTAAATATAGTCCCAGTCTGTGTCATTATGGGCAAATAATGTGGAGCTGTCACCGAGTTTAATCAGCATCATTAGCTCTAGTGTGTGCAAAACTTTGTTAAACCTTAATGGACATCATCAAACGTCTGTCATCCCTCAACACCTGCCATCACACTGCTTTAAGGCTATGGTTCTTAGTGCTGTTGTTCCTTAGAATATAATATTTACAGTGTGTTGGCTGACTGTTGAACCTTCTTCTGGGTAATTAGCCACATCCACGTGAAACATGAGTGCGATGGGAAAAAAGAAAAAAAAGAAAACGTTCCTGTAAGCTCTCATTTGTCCTTGGAACTTTGCTAGGTGAATTCTGATTATATAATCAAGAGTAATTTCTAGCAAACACCAACAAATATCAGTGAGCACCATTAGCATTTGTGCTTAAAATATATAAATGAAATGAAAACAATCAGAGCAAACTTAATTGCGATCCATATTCAGCGAGCCAGGCATCCAGGCAGCAAAATAACAACACAGCAGAAGCCCTCTGAAGTAGCTTGGCAAGGGTTTTTATTGTCATGTAACTGGCTTTCTGCATTCATGCTTTTAATAATACATATTTATTAAATAATGGATTTTTATTGTGGCCAAATGCTTCATAATGGTCTGTTCTGAGCTGCTAACCTTAAGCGATATTCTGAGCGATGCACGCTGTATTTTACAGCACTGCTGTAGGTACAGTGTCAGCTTGTGTACCCACTTAATATAAATGCCCATTAGCATCTGCACTTTTCCCACAGATAGATTTGGTTGGTGGGTAATTAACCCTGAATGATGCTCATAAAGCCATCTGCTATTGTCTTCCAGCGACAGCTCTGTGGTGAAAAGTCAAATGATCAGTGATACCATCACGGCCTGTCCACATGGATACTGTCACTTATTTTGGCTGATTAGAGTTCCATATGTTCTGTGTGAGGATAGATGACATGAACGCTATCATACAGAATATTAGGCTAACACATGTTACTAATCAAATTAATAATGGCTGTTTACCTAAATAAAACAAAACCCCATTAATGCCATTAGTAACATATATATTTACCTGTCAGTCAGTTCAAAGTCGCTGCAGTGAAAGAGGCCTGTATCTCTGAAATGCCATCCAACCTTCAGAACCTTAATTTCACATCCACACTTCTTTGCAGGTTGCAGATTATGATACTAGCACAAGATGGCAGCGTCCATTTCCAAGATACTGGTATAGTGGGAGGAAGTACTGACACGCCATACGTTCAATGCAGGCACCTTGTTATTCCCCATCTGGTTCATGTGGACTTTAACTGGGAACACAGTCCTAATCTGCAGGACCTGTAAATGCTGCTGCTGCTGCACCTTTTTAAGGTGAACATAAGTGCTCACTCCTCTCTCTACTTGTCTTGTTTATTTATTTATTTGTTTATGTAGCAGACGTTTAGACTTGTTCTACAGGAAAAGCACAGGTGGTACTAATCAGTTAACAGCAACCTAAAAGTCACAGTCATAACTTCATTCAGAGGAGCTTGAAACTGAAGCAGCTAAATTGGGTTTAGTCGTCTCCCTCTTGCTCTGTCTTCAAACCTGTGATTTCCCAAACATCCTTTGTTAAAAGGCTTGTAGCTGCCCCAGGTAAAGAATGATTAACGCATTTATGTTTATCCTTAGGCAACTTAATCATTTAAATGAGGCTGGGGAAAGATCATAGTCAGGATTAAAGCAGTAATTTTCTTTTTTTGCAGCATAATCCATGGGTCCTTTCTTTGTTTGTTTTTTGTAGAGCTGTTTGGAGATTTAAAACACAGAATTGCATTTCTAAAAAAAAAAAAGAAAAAAAGTTGGGACACAAAAATGTGCAAAATGTTAATAAAAACAGAATTTGAGGACTTGCAAATCTCAAACTCATAATTTATTCACAGTAGAACAAATTACAAAGTACCAATTTGATGGCAGAAGTTTTTTTTTTAAAGAAGTTGAGACAGGGGCCACATTTACCCTGGGGTGGCTGTAGCTCGGGGGGTCGGGAGTCCAGGTCATCACCACTTGGGTGGTTCGAGCCCTGGTTGCTCCAGTCTCAGTGCCAAATATCTTTGGGCAAGATACTAACCCCTAATTGCTATCCATGTGAATAATAGATAGAAAGCACTTAAGCGTAGAAAAATGTGCATGGGTGGATGGGGTAACCTTTCAGCACTGTGGGTGCTTTTCTAAATATGGATGCTCCCAATTCCAGATGTTTAAGCTACCAATCACACCCCCACAGCCCATCTGTCACTCCTAGTGGAATTATAACAGGGATCCGCTCTGAGCCCCTTCTTGTTTGCAGTGGTGATGGACAGCCTGGCAGGCTGCAGGAGTTTGATGTTTGCAGATGACACTTTGATCTGTAGTGAGAGTAGGGAACAGGTGGAAGAAGGCCTGGAGAGGTGGAGGCATACACTGGACAGAAGAAAGGCAATAGAAGCAAGACTAGAATATGTGTGTAAATGAGAGGGAGGGGAGGGATGGGTGGAAAAGTTAAAATGCAAAGAGTAGACATTGTGAAGGTAGAAAATTTCAAAATACCTGAGGTCAGTCATCCAAAGCAACGGACAGTACGTAAGACAGCTAGGTTGGAGTGGGTGGAGACGAGTGTGAGGGGTGATTTATGACAGAAGGATAGCAGCAAGAATGAAGGGGAAGGTTTACAAGCTCGTATGGTTTGAGACAGCTGGAGTGAAAAAAAGACAGGAATCTGAGCTGGAGGGGGCAGAGTTGGTGGCTGAGATGGTTGAGACATGTACACAGGAGCCATAGAGGATATACTGAACAAAGGATGTTGAAGATGGAGCTGCCAGCCAGGAGGAAAAGAGAAAGACTTCAGAGGAGGTTCATGAATGTCATGAAGGAGGACATGTAGAGGGTGGCTGTGACAGATGTGTTGGAAAAGCTGATATGTATCACCTAAATAGTAAAATGTCTCAGTTTAAAAAAATGACATGATATCTATGCTTGGTTATGAGCAAAATATGGGTATATAGGTTTGCAAATCACTGCAATCTGATTTTATGAGTTTATGTAACACTGCTATGTTTATCAAGCTGTTCAAGGGACAGCCTTGTGTGAGAAAGTTGTGTGTAATTTTTGTCTTAATATAGATGCAAACCTTTTCAGCAAAAATCCACATTTTCATTAAAAAATATTAATAATATTGCTTGCATTGTCTTCAGAAGTCAGCAGTGAGAAGTGCAAAATAATGTCTGGGATAAGGCCTTTTATAAATGATGACACCTTGATGTAAACTCACATACTCACATATAGTAATTCAATTTAATTCAATTTTATTTGTACAGCGCCAAATCACAACAACAGTCGCCTCAAGGTGCTTTGTATTGTAAGGTAGACCCTTCAATAATACATACAGAGAATAACCCAACATTCATATGACCCCCTATGAGCAAGCACTTTGACGAAGGAAAAGTGGGAAGAAAAAACTCCCTTTTAACAGGAAGAAACCTCCAGCAGATCCAGGCTCAGGGAGGGGCGGGGCCATCTGCTGCGACCGGTTGGGGTGAGAGAAGGAAGACGGGACAAAAGACATGTTGTTGTTCATATAGTACAGTGGGAGGATCTCTATACTATAAAGCCGACATGCTGATGTACTGTTAAATCCAACATTCACTCACATATTAATTCTGTTCTCCACCAACTGAGTGTAAATATGTGTATATATGTCTCTACTGAGGTTGGAAAATAAGAGCAAACCCATCAAACTGAGGACTGTGGAATCAAACAATGTTTTAAAAGATGCCAAAATGCTCTATAAAGCTAAAAGGGACTGCTCAAATGTCCAAGACAGGATTTTAATTAGATAAATGTCGGTTGGGGTTTTTAATGTGTCTTATACTACTATCATTGCTGTTTCATTTCATTTGACATGTCCATTAGACAACAAAAGAGTAAATCAAATATCACAAAACTCTCAGAGGTAACACAGAAAAGTTATAGCCACACATTCACGGTTGACACTGGGTTTAAATAAATACAAAGTGATACACAGACAGTACTAATTGCATTGGTAAATGTTGTTAATTTGGAAGCAGAGTCGTGGGTGCAGGGTCTAGACAAAGGGACAGATGACTGGTGAAGACAAAACAAAACACTGATGCAAGTTTTAATGAGGCAACGGGGGACTGCCCATCAAACACTCATATCTCAGATAGAAAGTACAAATACCCACATATGCACACACGCTTTAGTGCACTATGCACACACATATGTACACAAGAGGAAATAGAGTCGTGAGTGCAATATGCAACACCCACAAATAACCTTGCCATACAGAGGTTTAGCTGATTTACTGCACCTCTGATGAATTCTGTCTTCACCAAAACATGCCTGTCTCAGACCCGACTGATGAGCTTAATGGGTCAAAAGATTAAGCCCAATATTCCCCATGTCAGACATGTCAATCATAGCGTGGTGAGCTGCATTTACAATGTTACAGCAATATCAGAGATTACGCTTTGAAATGCAGGCCTAAATACCCCTGCATTACAGCGCTGAAATATAGACCTAAAAATCCAAGATTATACTTCAGTGAAATAAAGCCTTTAGGCCTAATCCATATTCAAAGTCTTGTCTCTAGCTGGGCTGTCGGCCTCTGTAACCTAGTTCTGATGGCTGTTATTGGGGAAAGCTGCTTTGTACTGGTCAGTTGTGTGATGAGGGCTTGGACACAGTCTGTCGAGTTGACCTATATTTGGCTGCCTGCCCTGTCTGCAAAATCAAAAACCAGATCTTCCCTTATGTTTTATTCTATAGGCAAATTGGGCCTCCTCCACTTTCGGTTTCAATTCTCTGATCAAGCTTGGATGTACTGTCAGGTTAAATTTTTAATGCTTAATCAAGCCAAAGTAAGGAGAGACTGAACACAGTGCAGGATCAGGACATCCTTCACCATCAATGTAGGAACTTCTAGTGTTGGTGCAGCAATGTATTAGTATGCATGGTGATTTTTGGGGGGAGAGATTAATGCTAACACCACCATGCTGAGGTAGTCCCACTGACAATGCTAAGCTCTACTCACACAGACCTAGGGACCAGTTGGCTGATCGCCAGAGAAAAATGTGCATTGGTGTCACTGGCGTGCTTGGTCACAAAGAAGTATATGGTACTGCACAAAAAAAACCTCCATGGGATTGCTTTGGTTTCCAGTAGATTGCTGCAGTAGCATGTAGTTTCTCTGGAAGATGCCAACTGGTCTTCAACCACTTGCCAACTACTGGCTAAGCAGTAGTGAAAATGTGAATGTGAAGTGCACGGAAGTGAAGTGATTGGTTTCAGCAGTAAGGCACAACATTTTGGTTTGTGATGCACTCCACTCAGTGGTTGGTGTGTGTTTGCAGACAAATCTTCATCTTCTATGCAAACTGCAGGCAACCCCAGCAATTTGCAAACAACGAAAACAACTAGGAGGCTTTGATGTAGAACGTTCATTCCTACCAATGTTACCCAGCAAAAGCCAGCAACGATTCTCCAGCTGGTTGAGAAATATGCATCTTTCCCTAGTGAACATAGGTTGCAAGGGTGTTGGTCCTGTCTTTAGAACTGAGGCTGAAGTCTGAAATTATGACGTCTAGAACGCACAATGTTTGTCACCATCCTTGTTTCTAGTAATATAGTTTCAGTCTATATGGTAAGTGCTTCATTGCATAAATTAGTGGTAGTACATGAAAAATCTGGAATCTGGGGCTTTTTAAACAGCTTGTCATACAGGTCCTGAATCTATGGAGGAATTCTGACACACTTAAGATGGCGGTTTTGCTTCCCCTGCCTGCAAACAGGGTCCGTCATAGTTTGGGGCAACATTTCAGCCACTGGTGTGGAGGATGGTGTTAAAATTAATGGAATTATGAACACATAAAATTACTGTCAGATTTTGATCCCCCATGCAGTACCAATGCATACCTGGATAGAAAAAGCGAACACTGGAACACCATCAGTCATGGATTGGCGTTCCCAAAGCCCGGATCTCTAACTTATTGAAGCAGTGAGGAGTCATCTTGACAAAGAACCTTACAAAAGGAAAAAAACCTCCAAATAAGAGCTTTGAATGTCCTTCAAGAAGCCTGGAGAACTATTCCTGAAGTTCCTGAAATTACAAAAAAGCTACCTGCGAAAGTTTAGTTTGTGATGAAGAATAAATGGTAGTTGTAGCAAATAATGACTCAAGCTTTTTAGAATTGTAGAAACTCTGTATTTCGATTTATGTTTGCACATTTCAATAAATCACTGCACCTATTTCCCTTTTTCCTAGCAACATAAAAAGAAATGAGGTGTGGCTCAAGAGTTTTTTCCACAGTACCGTATTTCCTCAATTTATTTTCAAACAGTCTCTTAGTTTTTAATAGAAAAAATATCCAACCAGACTTGAACTCATTTTGTATGCCCTGCGTAAATCATTTCAGAAGTATTCCCCATGGAGAAAACAGAAATGTGTACTAAGCAAGACAACGATAAAAAGCAGAGATGTGGGGTGATGATGTAAGAGATGTGCAAACATGATGAGTACATCATGGCTGTGCAATCAAGACTAAGCAAATAGATTAAGTAGGCTAATGAATGAATGGGCTTAACAGCGGTAGTAATGGGATACAACTCATAAACAGGCATATGCGGTAAAGTCATAATGCGGTATGAAGAACAGCTGCAGGTCATTGCTCAGATCTAGAAATTTCCAGTAGTTAAAAAGGCTCTGTTAAGCGAACATCGCCTCACTGTTAAAATGTTCATTTGTACCAGTCATGCTGCTGGTGTGAAAAAAGGCCTATTTCCCAAGTATGCACTGCATGCGTGACTCAGCGTGGCATTCAGTGGATGGTGGATCAAAGACAACGTTTGATAGCGTGATTCTACTGAAGTGACTTGAATTATCTGTCTTCTCTGTTGAACTACCAAGTCACTGAAACTGCAGGATCTTATTCTTGTGTTCCGATACTTCCAAAAGGAGTTCTAATTTCTTTTCTGCCTTTTTTCTTTTTTATTCGCTGGCCTAGTTTCATCTCTGTCATATTTTGTTTTAAGAATTGTATATCATTTTATTCAGTGGGGAGATTTTTACAAAACAGTTTTCTAAACTCAAAGGTCAGGCTTTATTGTCCCCACAAGGAAATTCGCTGTGTTAATAATCTGTGTTTAGGCACAATGTGATACTTGGTGTGGTGAAAAAATATGTCCACCATAGACTGTAAGAAACAGATGTCACTCATTGGTTTGTCACTGAACAAAGTGCTCTCCATCATAGACAACCCATCTCAAGTGTACAGTAACTCTTCTTTCTCTGACAGGTGAACAACACCTGTCAGACATCAGATTTCACACAAATATTTCGGTATTATGCTTTCTTGCAGCTGCTTTTTTTATAGTACACATATTATTTATTAAAGCAATTTGCACTACTCTCTTATACAATCTCGGTCTTATTTAACTTAAAATAATTTTTATATTTTATTTTCTTTGTTTTTTGTATACTGTTGTATACATAAAAACTTTGCACCATCTCACAGTATAACGTCCTCACTATGCACCTGCTTTTATTCTCTAAGCAGCACCAGCCATTGCTAGCAAAGATGCTTTGCTATGTCAAACTAAAATAAATACTGGGATCTCAAATATCTGCTCAGAAGATGAAAAAACACTAAATGTGATTCACAACATTTTTGTTTTTGTATGTATTATTTTACACAGTTTAAGCATATTATTATCACATTATAAAATATCTAAAACATTTACAGACAACAAAAGCAAAAGGAGAAAAGGAGACTCAGCGAGGCTGCGTCTTACTACTACTACTGCTACTACTGTACATCATTTTAAGCTGTTTTTTATTCAATGTAGACTGTACTTTTTTACTTTTTGTCATTTTTTTTCCATACATCACAACATCCCAAGGGCAGAACTCCCAAACACAAATGAAACAGCGTAGTGTATGACCCTCCCACTAGGGTTGAATACCTGGGACTGTCCACCTTTTGGTCTCAGACCTGAGGCAGCGTCTCAGATGAGAGTCCCTTTGGCCTCCCAGGGCCACCGTAACATGGTGGCCACAGGGGCTGCTGTCTAGCAAATGTTACAGGTTTCTTCTTGAAAGCTTAAAGATGGAAGCAAACATTCATCTGACTGAGAAGGCCTCAGCGACAGCTGCCATGAACCAGGACCCCACTCTGCTTACAGAAACAAAAACATAGAACACAGGAGCGAGATTTCCAGAGGGGATGAGACAAATCATGAAAAGTGGAGGGATGACACTCTGTGATGATGACTACTGAAAGAGCAAAGAGTGGTAAGAGATGCAGAATAGGCAGGGTTGAGTTTCTTTTTAAATGGACAGTACAGCTCATGCTTTGCAGTTGTGCCAGCAGACTCAGAGAGTACAGATTTCAGAAAATTGAGCTGACAGGAAGAATGTGAAGCATGTAGCGGTGTCACAGAGCCAGATAAGCAGCATGTTTATGAGGTACAGTGCATCCTCAGAGAAGGTGCGCCTGAGAGAGCTCAGGTGCATTGTAGCATTGCAGGTTCAAATTCAACCCACAACCTTGTGGGTCATCCTCCTTCTGTCACCCTCCTCTGGGTGCTGCCTAATAAAGCAGAAATGTGCTAAAAAAGATGAGCACGCACTGAAACAGGTCAAGTGAAGAGAAGTGAGGGAGGAGAACACAATAGTGGGGAGGCACGAGGAGGAAAGAAGGAGCGAGAGAGATTACGCGTAAGCAGCAAAGTGGGTGGAAGTGAAAGGTTTCGGTTTACAAACAGTGATTTGGGAGATGGAGAGCAAAGGAAACACTCCAAAATGGAAGACACGTAAAGCCAGGTCAGCCATATTAGCAGCCTTCAGTGACCAGAGATTGTTGCCTAGCAGCATGCAAGAATAGTTTTCTCCTCTTGTCATGTCTTTTCTTCATATCCCATCAACCTCCTCCTCTTTTCTCCTCACCTCGCCTCCATCTCTCTGCTGTCTTCTCCGGGCTGTCATCCTCACTCTCATTCATTTTTCCCTTCACCCCCCCTCCTCTCCGCTCACAGGCTCCACTTTTCTTACCTCGGCATTAGGCTTGTGCTGCCTCATGCCAGCAGCACAGTTTTACGTGTCTGTGTGTGTGTGTGTGTGCGTGCGCGTTCCTCATTCCGATCCTTTCCCCAGTGTATAAATCTGGCTGATGCAGCCGTTACACCAGCTCTGTGCTGCATCAGGATTACATGGCACATGTGAAGCCCGTGTCCTCCTACGCTTGGTCAAATACAGGATGACACATGGCATCAAGCATGGAATTTGAGTGTGTTTGTGTGTGTGCGTGTGTGCCAGTCCCTCTGATGCTGAAACTCTGGAAGTTAGACTTGTAATACCAAAATAGCCATCCAAATATGTGTACAAACCTTATCTAAGAGGCAGTTACAAACTTTTTTAAATACCAGATGCAACTTTACAGGTACTGTTCATAGATGACTTACAAATGAATTATTAACCAGTTAGTAAAAGAGTTGTCTTTTTTTCTTAACAGTAAAATAACTGCAAATGGTTAAAATAAAGGATGAAAGTGAAGCTGCTAATTTACTGATAAGTCTACATTCCTGCTCTCAGCAAGGACCATGAGCTGTGTGTAGCATCGAAAGAGAATATGTGGATACATGCACTGGAAATGAGCTTGCTCTGAAAGGTAGCTGGGCTCTCTTGTTCATACAGCAGAGGCTCAGAATGGTGCACATCCACATCAAAAGCAGTAGGTGAGGTGACTCAGGCATCTGACACCTCTTAGGTGAGGTGTTCTGGCCCTGGGGAAGACCCAAGACATGGGAAAACCTCAGTGTAACCCCAAGAAAAGCTGGAGGAGCTGGTTAGGAAGAGAAAGGTGTTCTCACCTCTGCTTAGACTGCTGAACCTGCAACCCAGATAAGAGGCAGAACATGGATGGATGCATATTATGAAGTGTTACCTGTGCAGATTAGTTCTACAGTAGACATGTTATGTTCGGTCTTCTTCAGTGTTGTTACTAAATCTATATCTTCTGTTTTTTATTTTGTCAGGAACAAAATATTGTAGCACTCTTAGCAACACATTATAGCACGACCTGTGACTAAGAATAAAACTCCCCTCTAAATAAGTGGAAGTTTTATGCATTTTATTTGAAATTACAGTGTAAATATATACAATATAAATGGTAGGTATGCTAGAATAAAAAGGTAACAAATCAGGTTTTTAAAGGAAACAAAGAAATAATTATACCGTGAGTAAATTTGAGTACAGTCGTCCCTCGTTTATTGCGGGTGTTACATTCTAAAAATAACCCGCGACAGGTGAAATCTGCGAAGTTTATTATTATAGATGTTTTAAGGCTGTAAAACCCGTCACTACACACTTTATGCACTTTTCTCAGACAGGCATGAACATTTTCACACTTTTCTCTCTTGTTTAAACACTCTCAAAGTTCAAACCTTCTTAGAAAAATAAGTCCAGTATTATAGAATGAAACCAAAGATCAAACCCTGTTTTCAGGTCCAGAACACAGGAATAGAGCAGCTGCGAGAGAATCAATGGTACGGAAGTAGAGGAAGCAAGAAGAATGAGTTGAGTAAAGTTTGACATACCTGACTGTTTTGTTTTGCTTAATGCACCTCATAATCCTTTGACGTTGACGCTGTTGTGTTTGCCGTCTTCTGCTAGCGAAGATTTATGTAAATTTGACAAGCTGAACGCATTCTGTGCTGTACAGGAGACACGGCACGAGATTGATTGAAAATTGTCTACAGCCAAGCAGGACGCTGAACACAATGCGCTGTAAACACACAATTTTTTAAAATGTATGTCTACAAAATTTGATTCTCCATTATCTCTGTAGAGTATGCTCCCTCTTCTCGCTGGCCTACATTTGTTTTGCTCCCGTGCACCTGTCCTTGATGCGTCACTGCCCTTTTTTAAATGCATGCTACAATAAGCTCTAGCTACCTATGACCTGAATCTGAAAAAGTCAGAAAGAAAATGCAAATAAAGAGCGGTGCAGTAGAGTCTTTTAGCAGGTTTTGTCAGTGACCAAATAGATTGTTTCCAAATGGATTTGTTACACAGCTCCACATCCAACCTCCACTCATGTGTGCATGACGAGTGTAAAAATTATGTCCCACTCTAAATGTTGGGATGTGAGTGTCTAATAGTAAAAGACTTGCATGTTCCCTTGTTTTCCAGGAGGTATGCCAGTGCCTGAGGTGGCGTCTGACACTGCCAGCGCTGCTACCATGTTGAGCCCCGTCCTCAATGCCTCCAACGGAGACGGCTCCGAGTCTGAAACCACCTCCGCCATCCTCGCCTCAGTCAAGGAACAGGTTAGAAGTCCGTGTGTGTGCATGTGCGTGTGAGCGTTCTTGCGAGTGTGCGTGCGACGTAAATGGAGGGCTGTCACAATTAATGAAATATGATCACCAGAATGTAGTGAGGATAATTCCCCATCCTTTCGGGGCGAAACAAGCTGACGGTAAACAGTAAACACAAATGATGGAATGCCCATCTGAGCTAATGTGTCACAAATATGTCACCACATTTTGATCTGTTAGGAGAGAGCCTTGGGCTACAGATGCTCAGTATTATTTTTGAAAATACCCTAATGCAGTAGGACGCATCATTCGCCCACATTTTGTCAAAGTCTGAGCAGCTTTGTTGGAAATTCTATGTGTGACTAAGCATCCAGCAGATTTTTTTACAGTACAGTCAAGATTGGGCTTTCTAGCTGGACTTTGTTTTGTGTTGGTTATGCATTAATGAAGGCTAAGACTTTAATGATTTTTTATTTAAAATCCCTTTTTTGAATACACTTAACTCAGGTATGCTATTTTTCAATTGTACTGATTTAGTTGTATATATAACAATAAGTCGTGTAATGTTGTGTTATAATTATCAGGCTTTTAATACATGAGCTTGTGGTAAAAAAAAAAAAAAATACTGCAAAAGACAATGAATTTGAATAAAACACATGGAAATAGAAAAAATAAAACCAGAGTTGCATAAGATACATTGAAAGTGGACCAAGATATTCACAAAACAAGTTTTTTTTAGGGAGACATTAACATGATAGAACAGATGCAGAAGTGACAGATGTTATTAGCCATTTACTGGTAGCTACTGCGTTATTGTCTCTCTAAAAACACTTCCTTTGTGGTTTGTGAGTTTTGTTTTGTTTTTGTTGGGGTTTTTTGTGAGATTTTGCAGTCTTTTTCTAATTACTGCCCTTTTTTTAAACTTGCAGTGCATTTGACCTTTCAGGGCCACTGTATGTGATCAACCAACCCATAACCAAAGATAAATGTGATACCACCTTAATAAGCAGGTTTCAAAGAACTGGTCAGAACTGTGAATATCTATATCATAATTTTGACTAAGGTAAGAAATGAAATGTCTTGAGGGAAGCACGGTGCCACAAAGTTCTACACATAGAGGCTTTGTTTGGATTTATTGTTTCCCCAACTGTTGAAAAGGCCATTGCACTGGATTTATTTGGAATCGTGCAACAAAAGCTGGGTAAATACTACACTAAACAAAGTTAATTCTTCAGCTCTAATCTGCTTTGAACTGTCAAAACAAACACTGGTGCATTTCAGATTCGATGCTCATTATTGCAGCTTATAGTACATTATGTTACATACAGCATATGCATCAACACAGGAGTGTTGGGATCCCAAAGAATGAGACAAGAAACAGAAGAGTTGAAGGAAAAAAACCCTTTCTATTAGTTATAATGCTCATGATGGCAAGTTCATACAACAATCCGTCAGCGACCTGACCGTTCAAACAGCAGGCGCTTTCTAAAACATCGGATATGTATCGGATTCAGTACCACATACGAAAGTGACCCAGATCGGATTTGAAAATATCGGATTTGTGCCGTTCACACTGTCATACCATGATCGGATATTGGTCGCATAGGGTCAAAAAAATCGGATTTGATGTGCTTTCGCCTGCAGTGTGAACGTAGCCTAATATACCCTAGTAAACTATACTACTTTTTCCTTTGGGAAGATACCATCTGTGCAGTCTGCAATTCTGTTGAAGAAAGATGTTGAATCTATTTAATTATTCTTGAAAAATAATTTATTTCTGTGCATTTTTTTTTTCACACTGCATCAAATTAAAGTTGATTACGTCGATTAAGCATCATGAGGTGGAGGGTGGGGGGTGGTTCCCTATTTTTTTTGCTGGGAGTTTGCAACCCTATTAGTTAGGTTGCTTAATATTTCTGCTAAGTACTCTTTAAAATACCAGAATAGGAAGGATGGAATAGGTTTAAGTTTATTAGATTGATCAGTATTGCTGAACTATGAAATATTTTGGGTGCAGTGTATTTTTTATATACAGGTATAACAGAATAGCTTTAGTGTTGTTGTTTATTTAAACTTGAGTATGAACTTATACAAAATGCAGCAAGATATTTAAAAAAAAACAGTTTTATTGATTAAAAAACACACTATATCGGATTCATATCGGTATCGGCAGATATCCAAATTTATGATATCGGTATCGGTATCGGACACAAAAAAGTGGTATCGTGCCATCTCTAGTCTTTACGCTGTCAGCTGCCTCTTCTTCTCTCATTCTCTCTCCCTCCCTCTCCTGTTACTACTTCAATCATTAAACTGATCAGCTGATCGGCTGATCGGCTTTTCTCTTTTTTTTATCGTTCACTTTGCGCCAGAAAGAGGAAACCAGCGGATGTCGCGCTAAACAGCAGCAGCACGTTTAAGCTTGATCAGCTGTTGTTAGAATTTATTTAATATTACTTTCTAGTATCAGCTGATGTTTGCTGGAGCCACACCCGTAAAAGCTGCTGGTCATGATATCGGTTTGGTTATCTGGTGAGAGGGAAACATGAAGATGAAACCAGGAGATGTCCTTACTGAATCATCAGAGCTGAACAGGTGATGGAGAAACAGGTTTACCTTTTAGGTGACGTGAATGAGTTGAAGGGAAGTTACGAAGTGTTTCTGAGAGACAAATAACACCAGGATCCTTTTCTGTGTAGCTGACAGCTGGTAACTGTGCAGGGGCGGGTCTAGCAAAGTTTTGTCAGGGGGGCCAGGTAGGGCATTAACAGGGAGAGTGGGGCAAAGAAATACTTTTCTTTCTTATTCTCATTTAAAATGTCTCGCTTTTAATAGATAATTATCTGAATCTTACAACCAAAGTGGTCAACTGATGTAAAATGTATAGAAATCATAGATAAATACCAACAAGACAGTGTACATCACTGTCACAACAGCGTTTGTTTTCATTTAAAGGCTTTATGGCTTTTCCTATAATACCTGGTGGGCCGGTCTCTGGTCATAATGCCTGGGCTGATTTTTTTGTCCCAGTCCAGTCCTGGGTACCGGGCCGCGAGAGTTGAGGAGTTGAAGAGTTGAAGAGTTGAGGTTCGGGTGTGAAATTCATGGTTTTCAGGTTTTTTATCGGTTTTTAGCGTTATTTTTTAAATCGTTTTTATCGTTAACTTTGTTTCCCTGGGTATTTTCCCATGTGTTATGAATAAATCTTCTTTTTTTGATTTCCGGTACTGCTTTTATTTTGTTGTATTTTTCCACGATGCCTTAAAGGTCCGTGAAAATATTGTCGGACATAAACTGGTCCGAGGTGCAAAAAAGGTTGGGGACCACTGGTGTACAGTATATTGAAGCTGTATGTATAATTTTGACTGTGTGGATTAGAAAAAAATCCTTAAAAAAACTCTTCAAAGAAATCATTAAAAGCCCCCAAATTACCATGACATTCATGCCTATGACAAGTGTATATCAACTCAACTGTAACTCCACTTTGGATGTTTACTCTGCATGGAGCTGAACAGAGGAAATGTGAAGAAGCCAAAGATAGCTGTTAAAAATGCTGAAAGCAGGCAAAGATAATGGATTGTTCATGTTTTTCACTCAGTGATTTCTGTGAGTTACTACAATGTCCCGAGATCCATTCCTGATCTAAGTAGGTCACGTAGACTCGGACGGTCACACACACGTAGGTCGTGTACACACACCTACACACAAACTTCCACATCATCTAGGGCATGGTAATGGCCTTCTGATGAGAAGGTGTGAAAGAAAAAGGCAGAAGAGGAGGACGTGTCAGCTGTCGGAAGAAGGTGAAGACAAACAAATAGTTGCTCACTCACTCCTCTTCGTCCGACTGCACCACGATGAAGGTTCGTTATTCCTTAAGCCAGTCATTTGTCACTTCCTTTCAAACTTGTTTTTGCATTGTGCCATTTTTCACTACGTTTGGGCCGATGCCAGTTTTTGTTACCAGGCACTAAAAAAACACGTATTTTTTGAAACAGTGTGGGTGCCCAAACTTCCTGTTTGGTTCATGAAGACAGGGTCAGGCATGAGAAAAAGCTTCACCCACACTCTCACACACGGACATGCAGTCTGCAAAAAAAAACCCAACAACCCACAAACACATGCGTTTACACACTGCCAATCAAACTCTTTTGCCTCTGCTGACTCACACCAGGAGATCCCTGCTGCTGTTTTTCCTTCGTTTCCTTCTCCCCGCGTGAGATTGATTAGCCATTCGACGTTGTATTTATCACATCTGTCAGCTTTTGTCCTTGTATCGTTCATCATCTCTTTGCTGTCACCACATCTGCTACTGGGGAAAGCACAGTGTGAAGTCTGAAAGAGTTTGATTCTACTGTGAGACATGGCCTATTTGAGAAAGCTGACATATTGTCTTATTGAATGACAGATCAAGTGAAAGTAGCTCAGGGTATTGATTAGCTGTCTTTTGCTTACAGCTTGGTAGCATCTGACAATCCAGTCGGTTCTGAAATATCAAGTTGTGAATGTGCATTCAGCAGTCATGGATCCACAACAGCAAGAAGGCCACACAAGTTTTTGTGCCAGTGTGCAGAGTGTAGCGGTGCTAGCTTATAAACTTAGCACTCTACTATGGGAAGCGTAATATTTTTTCTACTGATAGCATTTTTTAACAAGGGATTGATTGATTGGATTGATTTACACTATGCTCTCTTTAAAGGCACAAGACTTATTCAATATGCTGGTCTAGAACTTCCTCAGGATCCCTCATACTGTAACTACTTGGCTCTGAAAATACATATAGTTTCATTGTATGCATCCTATGCTAATGTCACTTATTTTCAATCAGTGAAATATTTATCTATAAAGACATCACAGGGTTACTTTATGGGTGTTGTGATGGACCGAGCTGAAAAAGCAGGAGGAGCCACAGGAATTATTAGAAAAAAAGAGTTTTCATTTATTTAACCCCCCAAATTATATTTACAAACAATAAAAAAGCTCATAAAAGAGGGCAAAGAACTGTGAACTTGACAAACCAACCAACTGCCCAAACAAACATAACTGACCACTATGACACAACAGGGGATAACCAAACATATGACAATCATAAACCACAAAAATGATGCAGTACAGTCCAGTTTGTTAATAAACTAAACAGCAAAGAAGAAAATCAAAACCATTAAACCCTAAACGCAAATATTTAGTTAAATACAAAAACTTTTTTTAATCAAAGAAAATAGACATTCTCCCCCTTCGGCAGGAAGTGGTGGTGCGGTCCAATCAGCCCCTCTGTGTATTTAAGTGCTTTAAACCCTGGCCCCGACCTTTTGTCTGGCAACACCCAGGGATCATGGCAGGTAAGAAACCGGTAAAAGAAACAAAGATTAGTCACCATCAAACCAAAAATAAGAAATGAATTGGTGTAAATACAAAAGTAAATTAAATGTGCGCACTTACAAATAGAAACAATGTATCTGAACCAATCAATAAACCTACTACAAACTAAAGTGTGTCATTTTAGATGAAGAAATAAAGGATACATTAGAGTTACCAACTTTTAGAGTGTGGCCATGGGTTTGGCCATCACAGGTGTGATGACTTACAGTATATCGGGATTCTAATATGTCAACAAAATCAAACAACGTCAAGCGTAAAGGCTTTAATTCCCCAGAAAGTTGTGAAAAAACTATACAAAATTCAGGCATTTTCGGATCCGAATCAAAAGTTTTGTTTTTGCAGAAAAATTGTCCTCAAACAACACATTGTGACAAAAATAAAATCGACATAACCCAAAAACACAGGATCCCAAAACAGAAACTCAAAGGAAAAACCCTCCAATGTAGTAAAGACACAAAGCAAAGACTCAAAAGGAACAAAAGTCACTATGAGATTATTAAATCAAAGCGAGAATCCAAAACTTCAATCACTGGAGTAAATTGAACCCAGACAGGCCCCCAAAATTCAAATATATTCACAACAAATCCTAAAACAAAAAAGACAAATCCTGGGACCAAATCCAGGACAAGTCAGTGTTCATATATACTGTATGGCACACAGTTTTTGTGCTGTTAATGCCAGAGGAGGTTACTGAGTCAGCAGAGTGACTCTTTACACACTATGATACTCGGCACTCAGCGATCCTGCGCTGTAGCTTATGTACTGTGCTAGTTTGTAGCTGTGATTCTTAAACACTTCCTCTTTGCAGTAAAACCTCTCGGAGTGGATCAAGGAATATCCAGGAGGGAAGAAATTTCACAATCTGACTTGTTACATCAGTTGCATTGTATCCAAGTGGCAACAGTGCTAACCGCCATTATATTATACAATACTTTTAAATTTTGAATGAGATTATACTTTCACATTTTAAACACACAATTTCAGAAAACTTGTAATTGCAAAATGTTACTGTGTGGCATCAGCTGTAAAAAATAGATATTGACAAAAGTGTTCAGTTTCTTATCTTTCTTATGAGCAAAATAATAATGTTTAACCCTGGAGAACCCATGGGGTCAAATTTGACCCTATGGTTTCCCTAGAAAACCAATGGGGTCGGATCTGCAAAAAAGAAAGGATTCAAAATATGAGATTGTGCTTTGGATAAAAAGAATTGTACTATGATGGTTAATGTATATGTGCTATGTTTTCATTCCTTTAGCAGTCCTCAGGGACAGCCCACATCACATCAGCGGCACATGCAAATCAGATGCTTTGCAGCTGGCCGCATGTCATCATAGTAAATACCCACTGAATCAGGCTGTTGTTAGAATGCCAAATTTTTCTCGCCCTGTGATCATTCGCATTAGGTGAGCGAGATCTCTAATGCATTTGCCTTGACAAATCCAAGATGGCAGTCTCACTGAGCTGACACACAATTACATTCACGTATGAAAACACAACGAAGCTAACAGCTTATCTTGTTAGAGACCACGACTGCATGCTTTTGCTCTGTTTAGTCCTGAACTGGAGTACATTACAGCTATAACCTTCATTTCCATTACGGTGGCAACATGACCTCCTGCTGTGTTTTTACAAGCCGCTACATCGCTGCAGCAGAGTTCACATGTTGTTGCACTTCCCGCCTATTCAGAGAAGAAAACATGACAATGCGTTCAAGGATACAAAAACAGAAGCAGTGAAAAGAAGCAGAAATGTAGCCAGATTTTCCTCACCTGGCTACATTTCTGCTTCGTTTCTAGGGGATACAAAAATAAATGAAAAGAAAATGCATCACCCTGGCATTATAACTGTTATCCAACTCGATATTTTCTTTCTTTTAGGCAAATTGTGGTGTTTCTGCAGCTTCTCAGTCACTGGATAATTAATGTGTATCATGGTGCTCAGTGGAATTATTCTCTCTAATTGGCAGCGCAGCAGAAAACAGATTTTCTCAGGTCTGACCTACAACTCGTATGAATCCAAATTAAAAACAGTTTGAGCTGCAGGTAATTAAAGGTATACCGTTATTTTCTCCGTACGGCTAATTAAACCCGGTCCATTTCCCTCTCTTCACACACAAGCATGTCCTTATGACAAATATTGAAATATTACCCCCGTTGTACTTTTAATTGATCATGTTGCTTCTGCGTTTGGCAAAATCCACTTTTAACACGCTCAGTTTCAAAACACAAACTCTCACTCCACTTCTGATTGATATAATGTCACGAGAAAAAAAACCCTGAGGATTAATAGCTTTTTGAAAACAATCGGCCCTACAGTGCGTTAATTCTGCCGGTTCTGTTATCAGTGTTTTTGCATAGCAGCCTTGTGATAATAATGGGCCTGTCCTCCCCCTCCCCATCCCACTGCTGCTCTTTTCATTTGTTTATTAAGGATTAATTAAGATTTGTTTAGCACCGGCTAACTCATTACGTTACCAAATATAGTTCTCTTCAAAGTTTGCAGCAGAGTTAGATATTCATAAGAAGCGGTTTCAAAGTGGATCAAATATTTATTTTATTTTACTTCTTATGTAAGGCGGCACGGAGAAAAAGGGAAAGCAGAATATTTAAGGGCTGAGGAGGGAGGAGAGGAATTTGTATGTGCTCCCACGACCACTACCGTCACCACCACCCTGGGCAAAGTGTTGGCACATGAGAAAGTCTTCTATCTAGTCCTATTTCCAGCTGAAGGAAGACTCCAGGCCACAGCATCATAGTATAAATAGGAGCAGTCTCGTTTCTGCTGTGCAGTGCAGTTACGTTGTATATGTGCATCCATACTGAATAAACTTCCTGCAAAACATCGCCCCCTGCAGCCTATGGTGGACCAAGTTGAGCTTTCTGGTGATTCTATTGGAAGATCTACTATCAGTTTTAACATTAGCTGCTTCATTTTTGATAAGAAGAATTCTTTAGAATAAGAAATCAAGATTTTTCCATCAGCACCTAGACAGCTTATTAAGTAGATTACAAACACCCAGCTTTAATCCAGTTCAGAGATTTTTTTTTCTTTTTTACATACTTTGGTTGTAACAAGTGGACATTTGAGGTATTGTTGCATTTTTTTCACCTCGAAGCAGTCTGAACATTCTCCTCCGACCTCTGGCATCAACAAGGTGATTTCACCAGGCGAACAGCCGCTGGATATTTTCTGTTTTTCAGACATTTCTCTGTAAACTGTCAGCAGTTTCTGAAATTCTCCGATCAGCCTGCATGGCACAAAATCTCCAAAATCATCTCTCTTCCCCGTTAACTTTATGAGGTCATCTTGACCATGTCTACATGTCTAAACGCACTGAATTCCTGCCATGTCTGCGTTACCGAGCAGTTGAACAGATACATCCACACAATAGAGTTCTGGTTTTGACTCAGAGCTTAGATTTCTGTGACCCAGTGAACCTGTGCATTGTTTTCCTCTCCTCTGGTCCTGCCCACTCCACCTCAGCCCCAAACTCAGTGGATTAAAATTCCTAACAGTAAAAGTATTAATCCACTTGACTTAAGAGTCAAGAAGCAGTTCAGTTCTTGTTAAAGGTGCAGACCACATGTAACGTGCTGTTAGACCGATTGGCAGAGCTCCTTGAAAGGGAAGAAAACGGAGGAAACAATAAGGACATCCAATTCAAGTTAACCTCACAAACTAACAAAGTAATTCAATGATTTTCTTTTTTTTTGGGCTGTGGAATTAACACACAGATAACAGCAGTGTAAGTAAGCTG